>NC_053023.1:2469621-2580453 GCF_003073215.2 Triticum urartu
AGAATCTGAACTGTTCAGGGAGTAGAACTACAACACCATCCAATTATCTTGCATTTAGAACCTGGAATTGCAGAAAATATTCTCCCACTACAAATTGCAGCAATGGCAGATGCTCATGTGCTCCACCTTTGGGAGTGATTAGTCAACGAAAGGAGTAAGGAAACTAGTACTTAGTACCCCGCCTAAGAAATAGATACATTCCATCAAGTTATTAGGCATTTGTAAGCAATTAGATGAAGCCTGCTGCTCATGCCCGGAAAAAAATACAGTAGCTTGATCAAATACAGCTACGTACATTTATAATTGAAGATTTCTTGTCCTGAATAAATGAATGGATGGTATATACAAAAACGCCGCATAATTCTGTTGATGCACGTGAAGACATGTACAGCTGAATTAAATCAATTGATAAGTTTCTATTGGAAGTCGAGAACTTTGCTGATCCAAACTTTAATACTTACTAACAAAAAGGTTCGTGCGTTGCAACGGAAGAAAAAAAATACCACACGCTCTTAATTTACAAAAAATGGCCTGTAATCTGAATTTTTGTAGCTACGGACCAAACAAAGATAGTCTTAGCCTTCCAAAGTGCAGTTCAAGATTCCACAGGTATTCTATTTCAAGACGGCCTGCATATAGATTTAATTCTTAGAAAGAAATTCATGTCATGTATGAAATGGGGTATTGTTACGGGCCGGTAAAGGAAAATGACAAAGACAGACAATGACACATTAGCACACTACGGAGACATGTGTGCATGAAGGGCGGTTTTCAGTATAAGCATCACCAACTTAGGGTAACTCTTGAACACTTTTTTCACATGCAAATTTCTTAAATACATGAGATTTGCTAAAAAGATGCATGATTTTTTAAGCATAAAGAGAGATTTTTTTCTGGAAAAGAACATTTTTGTATTATCTCATGTGGTCGCAGGTACTTGCGTCAATATTTCATCACTATTTCTTGCCATACACGTCATATGTATTGGTACCTAGATAGTATTTTTTTTAATTGTTAACAGGTAAAATAACATCATATTCAGATTATACATATTTTTTAATCAAAATACATATATAATATGTTAAATTTGGAGTTACGGTTTAGAAGATATGAGTATGAGTATTTTTTAAAAACATTTAATATCTACTGCGGGTTTAATGTCAAAAAAATCAGGGGGTTTTCTGTAAAATAGCATGACGGACTAAGAATACTTATTTCTTTTATTAGTATTAGTAGGTATAGATATAGATGATATAAACTTGAAGAAACTTTAAGAGTGTGTGCTTTGAATCAAACCATAACAGACTGCTGTAGAATGGATATCATAGCCATAAGACACAAACTTAATTTAGCACAAATTCAGATATGAAACAGGCTAGGGGACGGAGGAGGAGGAGGAGGAGGAGGGGGAGGAGGAGAAGGGGACGGGGAGCGGCGCGCGGCGACTAACGGATGCCTAACACTATAATGCTCAGAAGAAAGAAACAACACAAACACACATTATTGTACTAGCTAGTAGAGTCTTATTTCTTTCAATCTTCATTACAGCATTACAGACCTTGAACATTATATTGTACTACTCCTTGTTGCCTCACACGTACCCTAAACCCTAACCCTAAACCCTAATTTGTTGTCTTGAATCGTAGTACGTCTTCTAGTTAGTTGGGGACACTATAACCTCTTGGCCTCACCAGCAGATCTAGCACGCGCAAAGCATCTCTTGGGCTCTTAATTCCTGTTTCCTGCTCCAGCTCCTGAGCCGCTGCGTAATGCCCCCTTCCCCAGCTTGTACGCCTGGTTGTTTTATCCCAGTCAATAAGTAAAAACGACATTCTTCCCCAGTTTACACAGAATTCTGCCTCAACATCGAGCATGTTGGTCTTTTCCTCCCAGTGATGGGCCAACCTGCCTCAACTAATGATGTGATCTCGTTAATCAAATAACAACTCTTTGTCTATGGTTAGGAAACATAACCATTTTTGATTAACGAGCTAGTCAAGTAGAGGCATACTAGTGACACTCTGTTTGTCTATGTATTCACACATGTATTATGTTTCCGGTTAATACAATTCTAGCATGAATAATAAACATTTATCATGATATAAGGAAATAAATAATAACTTTATTATTGCCTCTAGGGCACATTTCCTTCAGTCTCCCACTTGCACTAGAGTCAATAATCTAGATTACACAGTAATGATTCTAACACCCATGGAGCCTTGGTGTTGATCATGTTTTGCTCGTGGAAGAGGCTTAGTCAACGGGTCTGCTACATTCAGATCTGTATGTATCTTGCAAATCTCTATGTCTCCCACCTGGACTAGATCCCGGATGGAATTGAAGCGTCTCTTGATGTGCTTGGTTCTCTTGTGAAATCTGGATTCCTTTGCCAAGGCAATTGCACCAGTATTGTCACAAAAGATTTTCATTGGACCCGATGCACTAGGTACTTCATCTAGACTCCTTCGTTCGCTGCTTCCGAAGCAGCTATGTACTCCTCTTCACATGTAGATCCCGCCACGACGCTTTGTTTAGAACTGCACCAACTGACAGCTCCACCGTTTAATGTAAACACGTATCCGGTTTGCGATTTAGAATCGTCCGGATCAGTGTCAAAGCTTGCATCAACGTAACCGTTTACGATGAGCTCTTTGTCACCTCCATATACGAGAAACATATCCTTAGTCCTTTTCAGGTACTTCAGGATGTTCTGGACCGCTGTCCAGTGATCCACTCCTGGATTACTTTGGTACCTCCATGCTAGACTTATAGCAAGGCACACATTAGGTCTGGTACACAGCATTGCATACATGATAGAGCCTATGGATGAAGCATAGGGAACATCTTTCATTTTCTCTCTATCTTCTGTAGTGATTGGGCATTGAGTCTTACTCAATTTCACACCTTGTAACACAGGCAAGAACCCTTTCTTTGCTTGATCCATTTTGAACTTCTTCAAAACTTTGTCAAGGTATGTGCTTTGTGAAAGTCCAATTAAGCGTCTTGATCTATCTCTATAGATCTTAATGCCTAATATGTAAGCAGCTTCACCGAGGTCTTTCATTGAAAAACTCTTATTCAAGTATCCCTTTATGCTATCCAGAAATTCTATATCATTTCCGATTAGTAATATGTCATCCACATATAATATCAGAAATGCTACAGAGCTCCCACTCACTTTCTTGTAAATACATGCTTCTCCAAAAGTCTGTACAAACCCAAATGCCTTGATCACACTATCAAAGCATTTATTCCAACTCCGAGAGGCTTGCACCAGTCCATAAATGGATCGCTGGAGCTTGCACACTTTGTTAGCTCCCTTTGGATCGATAAAACCTTCTGGTTGCATCATATACAACTCTTCTTCCAGAAATCCATTCAGGAATGCAGTTTTGACATCCATCTGCCAAATTTCATAATCATAAAATGCGGAAATTGCTAACATGATTCGGACAGACTTAAGCATCGCTACGGCTGAGAAGGTCTCATCGTAGTCAATCCCTTGAACTTGCCGAAAACCTTTTGCGACAAGTCGAGCTTTGTAGACAGTAATATTACCGTCAGCGTCAGCTTCTTCTTGAAGATCCATTTATTCTCAATTGCTTGCCGATCATCAGGCAAGTCAACCAAAGTCCATACTTTGTTCTCATACATGGATCCCATCTCAGATTTCATGGCTTCAAGCCACTTTGCGGAATCTGGGCTCACCATCGCTTCTTCATAGTTTGTAGGTTCATCATGATCTAGTAGCATGACTTCCAGAACGGGATTACCGTACCACTCTGGTGCGGATCTTACTCTGGTTGATCTACGAGGTTCAGTAGTATCTTGTTCTGAAGTTTCATGATCATCATCATTAGCTTCCTCACTAACTGGTGTAGGTGTCACAGAAATAGTTTTCTGTGATGCACTACTTTCCAATAAGGGAGTAGGTACAGTTACCTCGTCAAGTTCTACTTTCCTCCCACTCACTTCTTTCGAGAGAAACTCCTTCTCCAGAAAGTTTCCGAATTTAGCAACAAAAGTCTTGCCTTCGTATCTGTGATAGAAGGTGTATCCAATAGTCTCCTTTGGATATCCTATGAATACACATTTCTCCGATTTGGGTTTGAGCTTATCAGGTTGAAGCTTTTTCACATAAGCATCGCAGCCCCAAACTTTCAGAAACGACAACTTTGGTTTCTTGCCAAACCACAGTTCATAAGGCGTCGTCTCAACGGATTTTGATGGTGCCCTATTTAACGTGAATGCGGCCGTCTCTAGAGCGTATCCCCAAAACGATAGCGGTAAATCAGTAAGAGACATCATAGATCGCACCATATCCAGTAAAGTACGATTATGACGTTCGGACACACCATTACACTGTGGTGTTCCAGGTGGCGTGAGTTGCGAAACTATTCCACAATTTTTCAAATGTACACCAAACTCGTAACTCAAATATTCTCCTCCACGATCAGATCGTAGAAACTTTATTTTCTTGTTACGATGATTTTCAACTTCACTCTGAAATTCCTTGAACTTTTCAAACGTTTCAGACTTATGATTCATTAAGTAGATATACCCATATCTGCTTAAATCATCTGTGAAGGTGAGAAAATAATGATATCCGCCACGAGCCTCAATATTCATCGGACCACATACATCTGTATGTATGATTTCCAACAAATCTGTTGCTCTCTCCATAGTACCGGAGAACGGCGTTTTAGTCATCTTGCCCATGAGGCACGGTTCGCAAGTACCAAGTGATTCATAATCAAGTGGTTCCAAAAGTCCATCAGTATGGAGTTTCTTCATGCGCTTTACACCGATATGACCTAAATGGCAGTGCCACAAATAAGTTGCACTATCATTATCAACTCTGCATCTTTTGGCTTCAACATTATGAATATGTGTATTACTACTATCGAGATTTAACAAGAATAGACCACTCTTCAAGGGTGCATGACCATAAAAGATATTACTCATATAAATAGAACAACCATTATTCTCTGATTTAAATGAATAACCGTATCGCATCAAACAAGATCCAGATATAATGTTCATGCTTAACGCTGGCACCAAATAACAATTATTTAGGTCTAATATTAATCCCGAAGGTAGATGTAGAGGTAGCGTGCCGACTGCGATCACATCGACTTTGGAACCGTTTCCCACGCGCATCGTCACCTCGTCCTTAGCCAATCTTCGCTTAATCCGTAGTCCCTGTTTCGAGTTGCAAATATTAGCAACAGAACTAGTATCAAATACCCAGGTGCTACTGCGAGCATTAGTAAGGTACACATCAATAACATGTATATCACATATACCTTTGTTCACCTTGCCATCCTTCTTATCCGCCAAATACTTGGGGCAGTTCCGCTTCCAGTGACCAGTCTGCTTGCAATAGAAGTTCAGTTTCAGGCTTAGGTCCAGGTTTGGGTTTCTTCTCTTGAGTAGCAACTTGCTTGCCGTTCTTTTTGAAGTTCCCCTTCTTCTTCCATTTGCCCTTTTTCTTGAAACTAGTGGTCTTGTTGACCATCAACACTTGATGCTCCTTCTTGATTTCTACCTCCGTAGCTTTCAGCATCAAGAAGAGCTCGGGAATAGTCTTATTCATCCCTTGCATATTATAGTTCATCATGAAGCTCTTGTAGCTTGGTGGCAGTGATTGGAGAATTCTGTCAATGACGCAGTCATCTGGAAGATTAACTCCCAATTGAATCAAGTGATTATTATACCCAGACATTTTGAGTATATGCTCACTGACAGAACTGTTCTCCTCCATCTTGCAGCTATAGAACTTATTGGAGACTTCATATCTCTCAATCCGGGCATTTGCTTGAAATATTAACTTCAACTCCTCGAACATCTCATATGCTCCATGATGTTCAAAACGTCGTTGAAGTCCCGATTCTAAGACGTAAAGCATGGCACACTGAACTATCGAGTAGTCATCAGCTTTGCTCTGCCAGACGTTCATAACATCTGGCGTTGCTCCAGTAGTAGGCCTGGCACCCAGCGGTGCTTCCAGGACGTAATTCTTCTGTGCAGCAATGAGGATAATCCTCAAGTTACGGACCCAGTCCGTGTAATTGCTACCATCATCTTTCAACTTTGCTTTCTCAAGGAACGCATTAAAATTCAATGGAACAACAGCACAGACCATCTATCTACAATCAACATAGACAAGCAAAATACTATCAGGTACTAAGTTCATGATAAATTTAAGTTCAATTAATCATATTACTTAAGAACTCCCACTTAGATAGACATCCCTCTAATCCTCTAAGTGATCACGTGATCCAAATCAACTAAACCATGTCTGATCATCACGTGAGATGGAGTAGTTTCAATGGTGAACATCACTATGTTGATCATATCTACTATATGATTCACGCTCGACCTTTCGGTCTCAGTGTCCGAGGCCATATCTGCATATGCTAGGCTCGTCAAGTTTAACCTGAGTATTCCACATGTGCAACTGTTTTGCACCCGTTGTATTTGAAACGTAGAGCCTATCACACCCGATCATCACGTGGTGTCTCAGCACGAAGAACTTTCGCAATGGTGCATACTCAGGGAGAACACTTCTTGATAATTTAGTGAGAGATCATCTTATAATGCTACCGTCAATCAAAGAAAGATAAGATGCATAAAAGATAAACATCACATGCAATCAATATAAGTGATATGATATGGCCATCATCATCTTGTGCTTGTGATCTCCATCTCCGAAGCATCGTCATGATCACCATCGTCACCGGCCGACACCTTGATCTCCATCGTAGCATCGTTGTCGTCTCGCCATCTTATGCTTCTACGACTATCGCTACCGCTTAGTGATAAAGTAAAGCATTACAGGGCGATTGCATTGCATACAATAAAGCGACAACCATATGGCTCCTGCCAGTTGCCGATAACTCGGTTACAAAACATGATCATCTCATACAATAAAATTTAGCATCATGTCTTGACCATATCACATCACAACATGCCCTGCAAAAACAAGTTAGACGTCCTCTACTTTGTTGTTGCAAGTTTTACGTGGCTGCTACGGGCTTAAGCAAGAACCAATCTCACCTACGCATCAAAACCACAACGATAGTTTGTCAAGTTGGTGCTGTTTTAACCTTCGCAAGGACCGGGCGTAGCCACACTCGATTCAACTAAAGTTGGAGAAACTGTCACCCGCAAGCCACCTATGTGCAAAGCACGTCGGGAGAACCGGTCTCGCGTAAGCGTACGCGTAATGTCGGTCTGGGCCGCTTCATCCAACAATACCGCTGAACAAAAGTATGACATGCTGGTAAGCAGTATGACTTATATCGCCCACAACTCACTTGTGTTATACTCGTGCAAATAACATCAACACATAAAACCTAGGCTCTGATGCCACTGTTGGGAACGTAGTAATTTCAAAAAATTTCCTACGCACACGCAAGATCATGGTGATGCATAGCAACGAGAGGGGAGAGTATGATCTACGTACCCTTGTAGATCGCAACGGAAGCGTTGACACAACGTAGAGGAAGTAGTCGTACGTCTTCTTCCCGATCCGACCGATCCAAGCACCGTTACTCCGGCACCTCCGAGTTCTTAGCACACGTACAGCTCGATGACGATCCCCGGGCTCCGATCCAGCAAAGCGTCGGGGAAGAGTTCTGTCAGCACGACGGCATGGTGACGATCTTGATGTTCTACCGACGCAGGGCTTCGCCTAAGCACTACAACGATATGATCGAGGTGGAATATGGTGGCAGGGGGCACCGCACACGGCTAAGGAACGATCTCAAGGATCAACTTGTGTGTCTAGAGGTGCCCCCTTGCCCCCGTATATAAAGGAGCAAGGGGAGGAGGCGGCCGGCCAGGGTGTGGCGCGCCAAGGGGAGTCCTACTCCCACCGGGAGTAGGACTCTTAGTTGGACAAGGAGAGAGAGGGGGGAATAGGAGGAAGAGAGGAAGGAAAGGGGGGCGCCGCCCCCCTTCCCTTATCCTATTCGGACTAGGAAGGGGAGGGGCACGCGGCCACCTCTTGCCTCCTCTCCTCTTCTCCCTTAAGGCCCACGTAGGCCCAATAACCCCCGGGGGGGTTCCGGTAACCCCCCGGTACTCCGGTAAAATGCCGATTTCACCCGGAACAATTCCGATGTCCAAACATAGGCTTCCAATATATCATTTATGTCTCGACCATTTCGAGACTCCTCGTCATGTCCGTGATCACATCCGGGACTCCGAACAACTTCGGTACATCAAAATGCATAAACTCATAAATAACTGTCATCGTAACTTAAGCGTGCGGACCCTACGGTTCGAGAACAATGTAGACATGACCGAGACACGTCTCCGGTCAATAACCAATAGCAGAACCTGGATGCTCATATTGGCTCCTACATATTTTACGAAGATCTTTATCGGTCAGACCGCATAACAACATACGTTGTTCCCTTTGTCATCGGTATGTTACTTGCCCGAGATTCGATCGTCGGTATTCCAATACCTAGTTCAATCTCGTTACCGGCAAGTCTCTTTACTCGTTCTGTAATACATCATCCTGCAACTAACTCATTAGTTGCAATGCTTTCAAGGCTTATGTGATGTGTATTACCGAGAGGGCCCAGAGATACCTCTCCGACAATCGGAGTGACAAATCCTAATCTCGAAATACGCCAACCCAACATCTACCTTTGGAGACACCTGTAGAGCTCTTTTATAATCACCCAGTTACGTTGTGACGTTTGATAGCACACAAAGTGTTCCTCCGGTAAACGGGAGTTGCATAATCTCATAGTCATAGGAACATGTATAAGTCATGAAGAAAGCAATAGCAACATACTAAACGATCGGGTGCTAAGCTAATGAAATGGGTCATGTCAATCAGATCATTCAACTAATGATGTGACCTCGTTAATCAAATAACAACACCTTGTTCATGGTTAGGAAACATAACCATCTTTGATTAACGAGTTAGTCAAGTAGAGGCATACTAGTGACACTAAATTTGTCTATGTATTCACACATGTATTATGTTTCCGGTTAATACAATTCTAGCATGAATAATAAACATTTATCATGAATAAGGAAATAAATAATAACTTTATTATTGCCTCTAGGGCATATTTCCTTCAGCGGGACCACGAGGTATGAGGCCTGACGTACCGGGCGTGTGGGTGTTATCTATTTCGCCCACACGCACGCATGTAAGAGGGACCGGGAGGGAAAAAAGAGGCGTGTGGGCGCTAGTTGTTTTGCCCACACACAGACGTGTGGGCTGGTCCTCTTAGGCACCACACAGAACGTGTGGGAAGATTCCTTAACGCCCACACGTGTGACAGTTAGCGGCGTCCAAAACAAAAACAAATGTACAAAACTGTCCACGACGTCGAGCTCGAGTGGAGAAGCCTGATTAGAGGAAGCAGTGGACCGACGGCGTCAAGCTTGAGCGGGTAAGCAGCGACCGGGGGGGGAGGAGACTGGCTGGCGACTCCATCGATTCCGGCGTGGGGAAGCGGCAAGCAGAGCTCCTGGTCTTTCTACGAGACATAGCTCCGATGTGTGGCCTCCATGGAGCTCGAGCGTGTCTCCTCCGTCGAGCTCCTATGGCGCCGCGTTCGTCGGGGACGGAACTAGAAGAGGGGGCCAGAGCGGAAAATGTTGCGGTGCTGCCTTGCTCCCCTGCGCCGCTACCAGCCCTCAGTCGGTGCCGCCTTGCTCGAGCCCCGCACGCCGCCGGAGCCGCCATGCTCGAGGCCTGCACGCCATGATTTCAATTCAAAATTTCAGTTTTAGGATAAATTTGTAACAATTTGAATGAATACGTGACTGTTTTGTAAATTGGACAATGAACTGAACCTCCGACCGTTATTTTGAGACAGAGGGAGTACACATTATGATATGTTCGATATGTTGAGGAAACCTCGATCCTACATTGTTTCTGTGGTTTTAATCCTGAAGACACAGGCCCATCTCCTTTCGAAAGAGGTAATGACAAAAAACCACGAACAATTGGGGCGTCGGTGTCACATGGCCACCAAATGGAGGCTAAGCGACACCTGACCACCACTATTGGGGAGATCGTCAGACACATAGTGTTAGGAAATATTAACCATCAGATTAAAAAATTGTTCAAATCTCAAAATTGTTCAAATTGAAAAATGTTCAAAACCAACATTTGTTCTTAATAGACAATTGTTCAAAATAAAAAATTGTTCAAATTTGAAAACATTTTAGATTTTATAAAATATTCAAATTTAAAGAAAGAAATCAGAAAATTAAAAAGAAACAGAAAAATAAAAAAAAACAAACAGAAAACGCACAGAAAAAAAGGAAAACCGCGCCTAAATGGGCCGGCCCAGGCCGGCACCCGCATGAGCGGAACCGATTAACTGTCGCAATTAAGCAGAAACATATACATTTCGCCGCAATAAGCGCCGGAGGCGCGTACCCCCCTTGCGTCTTCGTTTCTCTTTATCGGCCGGCCAGCTCTTGTTTTCTTCCTTCGTTTCGTACTCTGTTTTCTTTCCTCCCATCTTCCTTTTCTTCTTCTCCATCTCCTTTTCTCCTTCCTCCTCGCCGCGGCAAGTTTTCTTAGATCCGACAGCAGAACGAGGTCGTCCCTTCCGCAGGGCGCTCTCACCAAGGTTTGAGAATCAACCTTTGAATCGCGCCATCCCCGTCTTTGTCTCTCTTTTTTTCTTCTCGGATGTGCGTTGTTCACCCTGCTGGGCAGCGATTTGTTTAGAGACGTGATAGGATTTCTAGGATTTCGCCCAAGACTTCTACTAGGATTTTTACTATATCATGGCGTGCTGATGTCGTTTGCTTCGTTTAGTTAGGGTTCCGGCATGGTTTTTCGCTAGGGTTTCGCCATAGTTTTGTGCTAGGGTTTCTAATTCATGGCATGCTGATGTGGTTTGCTTCGATTTCGCCAGGGTTCCGCCATGGATTTTCGCTAGGGTTTTCTAATTTTTTTCATGGAGTGCTGATGTTGTTTGCTCCGATTTTAGCTAGGGTTTCGCCATAGATTTTCATTAGGGTTGCCCAATTTCATAGCGTCCCGATGTGGTTTGCATCGAATTAACTAGGGTTTCGGCATTGATTTTTTAGCTAGGTTTTCCCCTGATAATCATGTATAGTACATGCTGGTCTTTTTGGTTGTTAGTGTGGAATCTCATTTTTTGTTAAACCTATTCTTGAGTTGCTATGTTATTTATTTGTAGTACATTTAGGTATGAAAGCACTACATTTTACAGTCTGAATCAACGTCGGTATTTTTTACATACATTTGGTTGTTGTGTTATCATTTTTTTTATCAAAATAATGCTATGAGCAACATCCCGTGTTAATGCTTTTTATATCCATGTTGTCCTCCCACACAAATAGCAGTTTTTTTCATGATTTAAAATGATAATGCTTTTTACATGAAAGTAATGCTATGATCTACATCCCTTATAATGGAACAACCTCAGTAACTTTTTATGTCAGTTAGTTTTTAGGTTCTTCATTTTAATCTTATCCTTTTTTTGTTCCATAGAGCTCCTTATCTGGTAACCATGTATAAAACTCTGAAACGCCGTGGGACTATAAAGCATAGGTTCTTGACCCTCAGATGGAACAAAGCTATTACAAATTTAACTGATAAGCAAAAATAATATGTTTCCAATCATGATCTGGATAATCGGTTGCACATCAATAGGCATCTCATTGTCCCCATTGGATTCATGCAATGGCTTGCCGGCCACACTCGCTCAAATGTTGTCTTCAAGCACAAGAATAAAGTCATTCATATCCGAAGGGAAATGGTCATTAAGGTTTTGGAATTCAATCTGGTTCTGAACCCTTTCCTACCGAGAGCAATGATCCTGCTGTAGTAGCAAAAGTTAAGGAACTCAGCGATAAATATAAATCTGGAAGTACGAACATTCCAATAGCCATGATGAAGAATGATGAAAGTGAGGAAGGTTTTATTTGCAGTTTCCTATTTCTTTTCTTCTCAACAATTCTCTGTCCAATCACTGGCAACTACGCAAACTGCAAGCTTCTGTATAGTCTACATCACATTACGCAGTTGCATAAGTATGATTTGGCAACATATTGCATCAATCACCTGAGTGAAGAGATCGAAAGCTTCCACGATTTTTTTAACAGAGTCTCGGATGATTTGAACGACCCTATCTGGGTTGGCGGTTGCCTGCCCATGCTTGTTGTAAGTTATTTTTCTTTTGTTCATTTTGTATCATTTTTTCTGTTTTTCTCCATTGTTTCATTTTCATCCCTTTTTTATCACGTCTTCGTGTTATCCAGATCATATATATGGATTTTCTGGATCTTACTTCTGCAAGGCCATTTAGGAGCACTAACTACAATGTCCCTAGAATGGTTCATGTGCAGATTGCAGATTTAGTTCACGCATCTAATGTTGATTTCAAAAGGAGAACTAACAAACCAGTAGCCTATGGAGCTCTGCCTGTAAGTGTGCATCCACATATATGTTAGAATACTTGTTTTTTTACCTGATTTTGTGAACAACTTTCCGTTAACAAATTGTCATCATATATATGTTACAAAAAAAACCTTCCATTTAGTGTTGTTTTTGTGAAAATATTATTTTTGATTAGTTAACTGCCTAGTTTCTGTGATCAAGGCTTCTTCGTCAAGTAGTGAGCGACATTTCTATGCTAGGGTTTCTACTTCTGAAGTATTGGTCTATCATGTTATGCCACATTTCTATGCTAGGGAATGCCCCAATTTTCATGTGCCCCAAAAAGTCATATGCTTATTCTCAGCCTACTATATAGAGTGGTTCTGGTCACTCATTTTGACTTTGCTTGTAACACTTCATGCTCAATTTACCAGCTCTCACAGAAAAAGCATACGCAAATCATATTTTTTTGTTCTGCATTTGGTCAAGTATACCTTTTAATTTCTAAAAGTCGTCATTTTGGATCGTGTCAGACCCTTTTATTCTGCAACCATTTGATCTTTAAGTGCAATCATAATTAGTTCAAGGATGAAAAAAACAAAATAGCAGATGGTAGATGATTTATTTAGATTTTCTAGTACTAGAAAGGTGATGTTAACAACTAGGAAGATCCCAATTACAGTATGTAAGAATAAGGTAAGTGTGTATGTAAAGGAAAATACTGCTACGAAGCTTGGTAGCATTTTTTTAAAATACATCATGTGAACCTTTATTCAAACCACTTGATGTTTCAACAACAACTCGTGGAATTTAAATAGGAACAAAACTCAGCTCAAGTTTTCATAAATGGTTTCTTTTTTTTTTCTTTTTCTGAGAATGAACATCTCTTTATTTTTATTTCTTAATTAGCTATTTTACATATATGAACAAATGGTGTTTGCTTCCTATAAGAAAGAATTAGTTTTGATGCAATTCATTCAAATAGCTTCAGGACATTTCCACCACACCATATGGGGCTCGTGCCTTAGTATTTGCTGAGGATACATGTTTCAACGCCCCACAAGAAACATTGTTCGCAGGACCACCGCAAGCTAATGGGTCGACCTCATCCAACCATCCTGAAGTATGTTTAAAACTGTCTTATTTGTTCATTTTTCTTTTCTGCAAGATTTTTTGCTCACAACCTTATGAATTTTGGCCAATAACAAATATAGGTAGTGCAAGTAATATCAAAGGTGGTCGCCAAACATGATGAGCTGTGGAGAAAACCTCATGATGAATCAACACAGGAAACAACCTGCACAAATGTGACTTGGTATATGATTTTTTCATGATGGTTAATAATTGACCAAAATACATCTACTGTGGCGTTTTGGTCACTAGCAACCTCCCCAGGCCACGTAGGCATCCAGCGTGGCAATCTGATGTGGCACAAGATTCAGCCCGGTCCAATTCGATTTTCTACATGGGCCTAGCCCAACAATTCGGCCTATTTGTGTTTTTTTCTCATATTAATTTTGGCTAGGTAGATGGGCCAAGCCCAACAATTAAGCCTTATCATTTTAGGGCCGTGGCCTTTTCTACTAGAAAGTTTTAGTTTTTTTGTAATATAAAGAAGGTTCACTAGTTAAATGGGTCCCAGATGTCAGGTTACATGGGTCCCAACTAGCAAGTTCTTATTCTTCATATTTCAATTTAACAGTAAATAAATAACCAGTATTTAAATTGGCACAAATAAAACACACACATAATACTCCAAATATTATCAACCAGATTCAGTACAGAGCTCCTATTGTACAAATAACATATACTTTACAAGCTCTACACATTATAAGCTCTAACATATACAAGCTCTACAAGCTCTACACGTGATACATTTACAAGCTCTATACATATACAAGCTCTATAAGCTCTACAAGCTCTACAAGCTGCCCTGGTGTTAACCCTGGTGCTCTTCAATCTTCTTCAACATGGAGCTCCTTCGGTAGCAAGCACAAACTGGGCACCTGCATCATCACAGGAAGGCAATTTTAGATCATAAAAACGAATGTTCCAAGCACAGTTTAGAGGAAAGAACCAAGTAAATTTGCCCTCAATCATACAAACAAAGTTTAGAGAAAACCAAACATGAACAAGCACTTATTATGTAGTTTTTAAAGTTTTTAATACATTTATTTTCTATTAGCAAAACTGAATATTCTACTTCCTGATTCATGGCTGCATAGTCCAGCTAGCTACACCAGCTTGCTCTCATGCAAAAATTAGAAAGAAAAAAATAATAACAAATAAATCAACACTGATTTCTCTAACACATACAGTAACTTGCTGATATAACTTGTATATTTGTTGATGGAAAACGGAATGCAAAATCATGTTTCAGTCTAGATCAATCTATCATGAGAAAACATGTATAACTCCCACTAGAATTTTTTAATGCAGTTGCGAATTATCCTGAAAACTTGTGCACTTAATGATGGTTAGATCCATCTTACAGAATAGTCAGCTTCCAATATAAGTTAGGTACAGAATAGAATGTATAAGCACGAAGTAAGATAGGCCATGCATCAAACACAGAAATACTTTTGAGCCGTTCACTGTCATGTACTACTACCTAACTGGCTAACTCAGCAGCTGTGACTGATGGTACACGGCACCAAGTTCCATAATGAATTCCATAACGAGTAGCATTAGCAACAGCAGTGCAAGAGTAGCAGCAGCAGTGAGTAGCTGTGGCATCTGGCGAGCAGCAGCAGTATGCGGCAGCAGGCAGTAGAAAATAGCAGGAGCAGCGGCAACAGTACGCGAGCGAGGGGGCTACATGAAAATAGGAAAGCACCAAGATTGGTTTCTGTACTCACTAGTGCAGAACCGGGCAATAGCACCGGTTCGTAAGGCCCTTTAGTGCCGGTTTAGGAACCGGCACTATTATTTCAGCACTAAAGGCCCCCCCTTTAGTACCGGTTCAGCACGAACCGGTGCTAAAGGGGTACCACGTGGCACGAGCCAGCTCCGGGGGCCGGGAGCCCTTTAGTACCGGTTGGTAAAACCAACCGGTACTAAATGGTTGTGGGTTTTTGTTTTATTTTGTATTTTTCAATTAAATTTGTGTTATCAATTTAATTTAGGATTTTTTTACATTATAATGAGTTGTAGTCGTCGTCATCATCATCATCATCATCATCATCGCATATTAATAAATAAATAAACTCTAGCTAGCTAAAAATCATCGTAGTCGTCTAATTAGCACTATTTAATCATCATAGTCATTACCGCTAGCTATGTAATCATCATCAACGTTGGCTAGCTTAAAGAGGAAACATTCACTTTGTAACAGAAGCAAAGAGATATCATCAAGTTCAACATAATCATCACCAACATCGAAGTTCAGGACACGGATCCATGAGACAAGTACTAATTAAGAGCATGAAGTAGTAGCTACTGATCCTGCTGCTCCCTCTCAGGTAGAATAGCATAGAACATGTATAGCTCTCCTGATTCATCATGCTGGAGCATGCAGATGAATCTGTCTCCTAATCTTGGGTTGCGCTTCTCCTTACTTCCCCCTAGTACTTCTCTGCGATCGTTAACAATTTTGCTCCAATCTTTCACTGAGGCACAACTGTCATCGAAAGTCCCTGTTGAACAACATCGTATAGTAATTAATATACTAAGCAATGAAAGTTTAGCTTCAAAAATAATGTATGCAAAAGATGCACTAATTAAGGACAAATATTTAAAATCTTACCATCTTTTGATTATAGATGTGACCGTAGTTCAATACGATCACCATTGGTCGCACGTTTTGAGTACTAACATTTCTAAGTTTAGGAAAAAAAATTGCCTTGACAGTATTAAGATCCTCAAGCCATGAAACATAATGACTTATCTCCTCGCAGTTTAGTTGAGCCCCGGGGCAGTAGTAGGTCCTATCTACCAAGCGCCGGACATGTTTTCTTGAACCAAAATAAGCTGACAATAGAAATTAGTTGTCAACTATTTTTGAATAAACTGTATGAAAGACATAAACATATGCATGCATGGTTGAGAAAAATTCACCAAATGGTAGGACTGGAGGCGTTTGCACATCGACCCAGATGTCTATATTACCTTCAATATCATCTTCCGGACGAATATCAAAGGTGATAACCATATCAGGCTCAAATGCATAAGCCTTGCATAGTGCTTGCCAAGTTTTGCATTCAAAATGGGTATATGTGTCTCCATTATATAATTTGACGTTGAAAGTATACCCATGCTCCGTCTTCAAGTAAACTCTCTTTACCTCCATATCATCTATAGCACTAAAACCTATCTTATCCAAGACAAAAATTCTTGCATGGCAGGGGATGCGCTAGTAGAATAGTGAAAATTTAAAATTATAAGTTGAAGCAAATGAAGCATAAGTTTTGCATTCAAATAATAATTGACAAAGTGACTTACTGTATCAACTTCGAATGTCTCATCCAGCTTGATGCTGAAGCGCCTACCATCAACAAGGAAATTTTGGTCGCACAGGTAGCGCTGGTCTTCACAGTGTTCGCACATAATAAAATCTTTTTCGTCGTCAGATGACATTTCCTATGTTCATATAGGTGAAACATTAAACACCTATATCTAGCCAAATATATATTCATCTAACATTTGACATTAATATATCTAACTATATATTCAATTGACATTACTATATATTTAACTTTTCTATCTAATTCATCTAACATTCGACATTAATCTAACATTTATATAAACTCAAAATATAAAAAAAATAAACAGAAAAACTCATTAACAAATAATATTTTAATTAGATCATCAAATCTCATATACCTAAATTTTCTTACTAAAAATAAACTAGTTATATTAATTATTCAACTAGTTCTAATCTCATATACCTAAATTTTCTTACTAAAAATAAACTAGTTATATTAATTATTCCACTAGTTCTAATCTCATATACCTAAATTTTCTTACTAAAAATAAACTAGTTATATTAATTATTCAACTAGTTCTAATCTCTAGTTCGACAATTTTTCTATCTAGCTAGCTAATTCATCTAACATTCGACATTAATCTAACATTCGATCATCTAATTAACTTTTCTAAAAAACAGAAAATAAGTAAAAAAAATGTGTGTGTGTGTATGTGTGTGTATGCATGTGTGTGTATACGTATATGTGTGTACGTATGTGTGTATGTGTGTGTGTATGCGTGTGTGTGTGGTATATGTGTGTGTGTGCGGCCCCGTACGTACGAGCGGGGGCGCCGGCGTACGGGGCGGGGGCGCCGGTGTGTGTGTGTGTATGTGTGTGTATGTATGTGTGTGTATGTGTGTGCGGGAGCAAGGGAGAGACGTACGGCCGCGGCGATGGCGACGGACGGCGGCGGCGTTCGGGGCGGCAGCGCGAGACGACGACGACGACGGGCGGCGGCGGGGACAGCGACGATGACGACGAACGACGGTACGGGCGACGGGCAGCGATGACGGGATCGAGCGGCGCGCGCGGCGGAGGTTGGAGACGAAGTGGGGATGAAACTGAAATTTTCGTAAGTGCTATATATATAGGATGGGCCTTTAGTACCGGTTCGTGGCTCCAACCGGTACTAAAGGCCTATTTTCGCCAGGCCAAGCGGCGGGAAACGAAGGCTTTTAGTACCGGTTGGAGCCACCAACCGGTACTAAAAGGGGGGCCTTTAGTACCGGTTGGAGCCACCAACCGGTACTAAAGGCCTTGCGCTGCCACCCCAAAGTTTAGTCCCACCTCGCCCGGCGAAGGGCAGCCGCACTGGTTTATAAACCCAGCCGCGGCTACCTCTTCGAACTCCTCTATATAGCAGGCTTCTAGGCCTAATTAATTAGGGCGCGCTGCCCTGTGAGTCTGCTGGCTCTCCTGGGCCTGCATTTGCACACCCTAGGTCTGGCAGACCCACAGGGCAGTGCGCCAACAAATTTTTTATATAGTTTTTTCTTTTCTGCATTACTTATTTTCTTTTATTTATTTTTGAGTAGTTTTTTATATAGTTTTTCTTTTCTGCATTATTTATTTTCTTCTATTTATTTTTGAGTAATTTTTTTGTATAGTTTTTTATTTTCTGCATTATTTATTTTTGTATAGTCCGAAACCCTGATACTCGGAAAGAGTTTGTCCAGTTTGTACACGAAGTGCGTCCAGATTTTGCTGTGACCCTCTCTACTCTTTCGCGCATGCTATGCGGGTGATATGATGATACCATGCCAAGTTTCAACATTTTCAGGATTCATTTTGTAGTGATTTTCAATTTCACGGTCATTTAGCTTTCTAAACAATTAGGTAAATGACCGAAAAACAACAAATGATGTCAGAACATGTTGGAAATTGATGACGTCGCTTTAAATGCTACATACTGAACACAAAAGAAGTTCGGAGTTCAAATAAGTTTAAAAAACATTGAAGTGGCCATGTAACAGATGAGTTCTCGTCCGAAACCCTAATACTCGGAAAGAGTATGTCCAGTTTGTACACGAAGTGCGTCCAGTTTTTGCCGTGACCCTCTCTACTCTTTCGCGCATGCTATGCGGGTGATATGATGATACCATGCCAAGTTTCAACATTTTCAGGATTCATTTTGTAGTGATTTTCAATTTCACGGTCATTTAGCTCTCTAAACAATTAGGTAAATGACCGAAAAACAACAAATGATGTCAGAACATGTTGGAAATTGATGACGTCGCTTTAAATGCTGCATACTGAACACAAAAGAAGTCCGGAGTTTAAATAAGTTATTAAAAATAAAAAAGAGGTGCAATGCTGGTTAATTTGCTTCAAGCCATTCGGAATAGTGTAGATTGCACTAAGCCACTGCACATAGCTCAGTGCAATCTATACTATTCCGCAAGGCTTGAAGCTAATCAACATGTAGATGAGCATTGCAACTCTTCGTCATTGTCTGTGCACTCACGGCTTATAAACCGCTCATACTTCCTCTCTCTTGGCGAGGTGGGACTAAAAACAGTTTGCCATAACCTCATTAGTACCGGTTCGTGGTACAAACCGGCACTAAATGGTGATGGTGGGGCCATAGCCTGACCGCAGGCTGACACAGCCTTTTTAGTACCGGTTCGTGGCATGAACCGGTACTAAAGGTTCGCCACGAACCGGTACTATTGATCGCCGCCACGAACCGGCACTAATGTACACATTAGTGCCGGCTCTAATTCAAACCGGCACTAATGTGCTTCACGTTTGACCCTTTTTCTACTAGTGACTCACAATAGCATTGTTGGCCTGTGATAAGGAACTATTAAGTAACTTGAGATGCCTTTATATCAGTTCTGTGAAGCAAATCTACATATCATATTTCTAGAATGGGCGCACCCAGTTGCTCACAAGTAGATTCAAACCCAACTTGTAATGCAATGATGTTTCTTGTACAGTATTACTAAATTGCCACGGGAATAATGACAGCAGAAATAGGGGAACGAGATGTAAGTTAAATTAGAGCTAGCGGTTCCAAACAATCACTAAAAACAGCAGCAAAAGCAGACACAAGATGCTGCTTTTAGTTTACTTGATTCATCATACTATAAGAGTTGACACAACACGAGCATCACAATGTAGTGCACAAGTTGATTGATCACCTTGAAGTCCTAGGAAATCTCCCTAACAAGCCTCTGGAATGGAAGCTTCCTGATGAGCAGCTCCGTGCTCTTCTGGTACTTGTGGATCTCACTGCAAAGTCAAGCACAAAAATTTACTCATTTGAGAATACTTCCAAACAAACTATAACACATGCTAGAATAGGTTGGAAGATTTTACACACCGAAGAGCAACAGTACCAGGGCGGTAACGGTGAGGCTTCTTCATTCCTCCAGTTGTGGGAGCAGACTTACGGGCAGCCTGTCAAAAAGCAAAGTAGAGCACATGGTCAAATTAACAATAATACCATGATAGTCCATATACATCAGTAGGATATCTGGTCATAAGCTGACAATGAAGCTTGAGATTCAAATTATACCCAGTTCAGTTTACCTAAACCATAAATAAAGACATGGCATAGGTAAACTATCAATATTACAGTCACAAACCTTGGTGGCTAGCTGCTTCCTCGGAGCCTTTCCTCCAGTGGACTTACGAGCAGTCTGCTTAGTACGATCCATGAGCAAAACCTTGGTTTACCTGAAGCAAAAAAAACATAGTCAATTCTATAAATTGAATATCACAATAACACAACTATAGTCTTCTCATAACCAGTAAATTGTGCCTGGCACCTTGTTGCTAGCAAATCCATTCAATAACTATAGAGTCCCAACAATCATCAACCTAGAATACCTACCAAAATTTTGTACATCAAAAACTAACAATGTCATACAACACAGCTATACACCCCTTCAGATAGAAAGCAGTGTATTTCTTACTAAAACTTTTCATTCAAAAGATCAGACCCAAGATAGAATTCCACTTCAGATGAAAGTCCTGATCTACCTTTAGCATAGTTTGTTCACTCGAAAGACACATATAAAGATGACACACTAAAAAACTGCAGCCTAGTACTTTTTTTAACACTAAAGAAAACAAGGCTACCATGATCGCCTAATTTTGCAAACAGAAGCAAGAAAAGAAATAGCAGTCCACTGATAAAAATATGCTTCCTAGTTATCACATGTAATGGTTGAACATCAACTTCACATAGTTATGTGCATATGATTTTAGTAATTAGCTAACTGGCAAGTTGATACAATTCAGACACAATAAATGTGAATGTGCATGTACTAAGAAGCCAAGAACACTGAAGAATTTACTGAATGTGCATGTACTGCGACTAGTATGTGTGTCTATCTACAAGTGATAGTAGTAGCCAATATGTGCAATCCAGATGTATAGCACGAGGACACGGTCCCAGTCCTAGCTAGCGCTATCGGAATCTGCCCAGAATTGCTCCCTGCCCCGAACCAATCTGGCAATTGTGCTATCTACTGTAACTAATAGCACACCAAAACACGATTCAGACACGCACCTGGATTCTGGAACTCCTGACGGCGCGGTCCGAGCCGGCGACAGGCACGGAGAAAGCCACCTGCAAAGAGTGAGGGAAAAGGTGAGAACGCGGAAGCCGTCTCCCAGGAGCGGTACGGGGTTGGCGCGGATGTACCTGGGACGACCTCGCGGATGAAGACGGTGATGTGAGGTGCGGAGGGGGAGGAGTGGTCGAGCGGGACGGTGAAGCGGTGGTCGCGGAGGCTGAGGTCCGGCACCACGTACCACGGCCCGGCCTGGTGCGGCGCGGGCGCGGCCGCGGTCGCGGCGGCACTGGCGGCCTGCGAGGACGACGACATGGACATCCTCGTCGGGATCCGGTGGCACGGGAAGCGGAGGCTAGGATGTAGTCGTCCCTGTCGACGAGGATGGAGCGCTCGGGCGTGGCGGATCCGGCCCCATTCCCGTCGGCGAAGTCGGATCTCCCGGCGGCGGCCTCGGCGGAGCAGGAACCGGGGCGAGGGAGGAGGAGGGAGGTGGTGGCGGCAATCTGGAAGGGGAGGGGAGCAGGCAGCTGGGGCGAGGAGGGAGGGAGGAGGATTGGATCTGGCATCGGGAGAGGGGTTCCGGTTGAGGATGGATCAATGGATGTAGGATCTTGCCAGAGGGGAAGGAGGGAGGAGCAGAGCACGGCGATCTTGCCGGAGGGGAAGGAGGGAGGAGTAGATCACGGCGATCTTGCCACAGGGGAAGGAGGGAGGGGAAGGAGGGAGGGGAAGGATGGATCTGCCAGGGGAGGGGCGGGTGGCGGCGAGGGGAGGGATCTGCGAGCTCTAGGGTTAGCGTAGAGAGTAGAGGGGTGGATGGACGGACGGATGGATGGATGGGTGGACAGATGTTTGCCATGTCAATGATCCATGCCACAGTTGGTTCCACCAATCAGAATTAAGCATTTTTGGTTTTTTTCTCTTATAGTTTGTACCCTCTTATTCAGGCAAAAAATTTAACCTCTTATAGTTAGTTCAAATAAACCAATATTTTGTACATGTGTGTAGTTAGGCATGACAAACAATGTTGATTTGGGAGGTTTTCATTTTCTTTGCTCAAAGAACCATTTTTCATGTTCTGAGTGACCAAATGTGTTTTTTTGTGAAGGACCTACCATATGTTTCTTGCAAAATTGGACTAAATCATTTTTCTAAAATACTAGGCCATATTCAATGCACATTTGACTAAATGGTTGGGTGTAAAAAGTTTTGATCCACCTCTCATGAAAAAGACAATTTTTCACCGATTCAGCCGGAAGCGGGTCAAATTTGAACTGTAGCTGCCTTATAGTTTGCTCTTTATTTTTTCCAAAAATCATTTCTAGGTACATAAGTATCTATTTAATCAGAGAAACACCAAAAAAATTTCAAGATTCAACCACTAGCTAGGAACGGTCATTCCCGCCGTTTTGACCGCATTTTGAAACGGGCATAAAAAATTCAAAAAAAATCAAAAAATTGGGAAACCTTCGCATTGTGTCATCATATGTGACCAAGTTTCCAGGAAAAATAATGAACTTGTAATATGGCAATTATTTTAAAAAAGTGTTCTCAGAAAGAGCTATCATGCATGAAGATTCATGGCTTTCAAGCCAAATGATCAATCTTATGGCCACATTCGTGGCATAGTTTGTTCAAATGATATCATATTGTGCAAAGGGTGCATCTTGGAATTCCAAACAATGTTGCCTAAGGGAGTTTTCACTTTCATTGCACAAAAGAGCCATTTTCCATTTTTCGAGTGCCCCAAATGAGGTATTTTTGTGAAGGACCTACCAAATAATTATTGCAAAATTGGACCAAATCATTTTTCTAAAATACTAGGCCATATTTAATGCACAATTGACCAAATGGTTGGGTGTAAAAAGTTTTGATCCACCTCTGGTGAAAAAGACAAATTCCCACCGATTTAGTTGGAAACGGGTCAAATTTGGACTGCAGCTGCCTAATAGTTTGCTATTTATTTTTTCCAAAAATCATTTCTAGGTACATAAGTATCTATTTAATCAGAGAAACACCAAAAGTTTTCCAAGATTCAACCACTAGCTAGGAACAGTCATTCCTGCCGTTTTGACCGCATTTTGAAACGGGCATAAAAAAATAAAAAAAAATCAAAAAATTGGGAAACCTTCGCATTGTGTCATTATATGTGGTCAAGTTCCCAGGAAAAATAATAAACTTGTAATATGGGAATTATTTTAAAAAAGTGTGCATATTGGAATTCCAAACAAGGTTGCCTCAGAGAGTTTTCATTTTCTTTGCACGGAAAAAGCATTTTCCATTTTTTGAGTGCCCAAAAGGAGGTTTTTTTGTGAAGGACCTCCCAAATAATTGTTGCAAAATTGGACCAAATAATTTTTCTAAAATACTAGGCCATATTTAATGCACAATTGACCAAATGGTTGGGTGTAAAAAGTTTTTATCCACCTCTGGTGAAAAAGACAAATTCCTGTCGATTCAGTTGGAAGCGGGTCAAATTTGAACTGTAGCTGCCTCGTAGTTTGCTCTTTATATTTCCAAAAATCATTTCTAGGTACGTAAGTATCTATTTAATCAGAGAAACACCAGAAAAATTCCAAGATTCAACCACTAGCTAGGAACGGTCATTCCCGCCGTTTTGACCGCATTTTGAAACGGGCATAAAAAATTCAAAAAAAATCAAAAAATTGGGAAACCTTCGTATTGTGTCATTATATGTGGCCAAGTTCCTAGGAAAAATAATAAACTTGTAATACGGCAATTATTTTAAAAAAGTGTTCTCATAAACGAGCTATCACGTGTGGAGATCAATGACTTTCAAGCCAAATAATCAATCTTATGGCCACATTCTTGGCATAGTTTTGTTCAAATGATCTCATATTGTGCACAAGGGTGCATATTGGAATTCCAAACACTGTTTCCTAAGGGATTTTTCATTTTATTTGCATGGAAAAACCATTTTCCATTTTCCGAGTGCCCGAAATGAGTTTTTTGTGAAGGACCTACCATATATTTGTTGCAAAATTGGACCAAATCAATTTTTAAAATACTAGGCCATATTTAATGCATAATTGACAAAATGGTTGGGTGTCAAAAGTTTTGATCCACCTCTGGTGAAAAAGACAAATTCCTGCCGATTCAGGTGGAAGCGGGTCAAATTTGAACTGCAGCTGCCTCATAGTTTACTATTTATTTTTTCCAAAAATAATTTCTAGTTACATAAGTACCTATTTAATCATAAGTACATGGTTTGGTGGCGATACGTCGAGGTTTGGGCGGTGGCCGAGGCCCCCAACTCTAGAGCGCGTAAACTCGCATGCCCGCCGCGTGGTCACCGCGTGACCGTGGCGTTGCCATGTGTTCTGGGCAGCCTAGGCATGTCTAGTGGGTTGGGCACTCCCCAGGTAGGTTCTAGGAAGAAAATTACAACATAAGATTCTCACGAGGAGACCGATCGATGCTCAAACATGAATTAGCAGCCAAGTATTTGATTAGCGGTACGGGAAATGTACATGGCTAATGGGCGTGAGTTTTGGCTGAGGATGATCAGTCACAAATTTTCAGCTCAAAAGGAGGAGCCCAGGTGGTACTTGCTTTGCAAACTACCACACTGGACATAAATACGAATGTTGAAGCTCGGCTCAAAATAATGAACGGATTAAGCTGGCATTTGGTGGAGGATGGTTATTTGGGCATAGGAAAGCACTGTAGAAAATGGATACTATTTGGACATGCCAAAGTGGTACTTCCTTCACAAACTGTTGTTCTGAACAGAATAGGAAAATGAATATTTTTTAAATATTTTTGAACTAGGCAAGGAATGTTTTTACATATTTGACGAAGATATGACCCAAAGAATTTATGAGATTTTTTGGGAATTTTGGGAATGACAGAAATATAGGTTGCTTCACAACCTAGGGCAAAAACTGCCACATGGACATGACACATAGGCAAAACTGATGAGGTGGCGCCTAGTCTTCACAACCCACCACAATCTACAAGGTTATGACCATCTATATTGGTCGTTAACAATTAGAAATAAGGCAGCGGACCATCACTCTTTGCTTTATGACCATTTCGTGTAAGGAAATTACGACCTTTCTGACCAAAATGGTCGCAATGGTTTAGGGTTTGGAGCCCCCCGAATAGCTTTTGACCAATTGGTCTCAAAGGATCATAGATGTATGACCAATTCTTCCAGGGTCATTGACAGAAGGTCACTAGTTGACATATTTCTTGTAGTGTTTTTTGATTAAGCAAATAGTGTCTGTGCTGATGAACTTGACATCCTCACAACAAACTTGGTTAGTTTTACTATAAGTAAACATTTTCTCTTCAAGTAAATTGTATTTTCTATGCACTCCCCAGGAAGTAACATTGTTTGTCATAAGTATAAATGTACTTTTTTGATCTATCTGACTCGAAGTTATCTTCATGTCTTATATTATAGATTACCAACCTCAGCACTCTATTCAAGTCATCCAACAGCGGTTTCAAAAATATAGAAGAATTCGTCAAGTTTTCACATCAAAACTATCCCAAACAACCAAACTTGTGAGATTATCTTTTCGACCTGTTTCTACATTTCCCACTTTACAATTCTATTTTTCATCTGTTTTTTTTGTGCAAACATGGACATGCATGACTGCGCTATCTATGGCACGTTGTACATGGATTGTTGGAACAAGAAAGACATGAAGGAGTTTGCAAATGTAAAGACTACACCTACCACTTTTCTCTTTGTACAAGCTAACTAATTTTTTTAATCATCTATAGTCATTATGTTCAATACAAACACTATTCCAAGAGAGAGTTTTTTATGCTATACTTCTTTCCTGTTCTGTTAACTTTTTAGTCTCAAATGTCATCATGCTTTTGTACTAATTTTTTAGTCTTATATTTCACCTACAATTTTTTGCAAGTCTTCTTTTTGCACACATAGACTTCCTTTTTCAGTTCTGTTATTGTTTTATAATGCTTTTTAAACTTAAAAGCTATGCAACTGTTTTTCAGGAAATTGTTCGCCAATTCCGTAAACTCATTCCATACAAGATAGGAAACTTCCATCAGAACAAGTTCAAGTTTGAGAAGATGAGTGATGATGTCACAAAAAAGAGGAGAACTCGCCGTTAGATTTCGTGTTTGAACTAGTATGAAGTGAACTTTTTAGCTGTTGTTCTTTTTTGGGGGGGGGGGGCGCTTTTTATCATGAGTTACAATACTCTGTATAGAATGATGAACATGGTTGTCTTGACTCGCAAAAATTTGTGAAACTAGCATCGGCAAAATCTATATATATGGTTTTCCATGTAAGCTATAGTTAAGCAATTTTTTTAACCTATACCGTTTCCTGGAAATCACCCATACCGCTTTCTAGAAACATACCCAAGATGTACTTTCGCAAAATTAGAATTCCAAAGGAAAAATACCACATGTCCAACATTTTTTGTTAACTCCCTTTTTTGAATTACTCAAGTGGAGGTTTAGAACTCTAATGAAGTACTCCATTTTGACTTACCAAACTTTTTCTAGAAATAGAATGGCATTTAATTTAAAAATTGTTTTTATAAAAGGTTGAATATTTTCAAATTAGTTCACAACTTGTCTTCTAAACTCACGATTCTTAATCTTTAATCCCGCGAAACATGTCTTTTTTCTATATAAAACATGTTAGTGCCTCCCGAAATTTTTTTTAACATAATGAACTTTTTTAAACCTCGAGGGTCCCCTAAGACCCCGTAAAAAATGTTTAAAACCATTTTTCCTCACGATTAAAGAAATTGTCCCCTCATGGATTTTTTTAAAGATCAGTGAACAACTTTTGTAAACCTTTCAACATTTTTTCAAAATTTGTGAACAACTTTTCAAAAATTGAATAACTTGCCTAGGAATAACTTTAAATTTGTGTAAACAACTTTCCTAAAAAAATACTGTGAATTTTTTTAAACTTGGGGACAATCCTTTCTATACGTTTTTGCAAACAACTTTCTAGATACTTTGTGAACAACTTTTCTAAATTTGTCTGCCTTTTTAGAAAATCATGTTTTTTTAAGAAAAACTTGTGAACAACTTTTAAAAAATTGGATATACAACAACTTCCACAAGTATAGTGAACAACTTTTTAAATTATGTGAACAACTTCCATAAAATTTGTTAGCAACGTTTTCTTAAAAAATTGCAAACAACTGTTTAGAAAAAACTCATTATCTTTTTTTAATAAACTTGTGAACAAACTTTCAAATTTTTTGAACAACTTTCAATGGTTTTTTGAACAACTTTTCTAGAATTGCCAACATTTTTCTTAAAATCAACTTTCCTAAAAACAATTATTTCTACACACATGAGGAACTTTTCAAACTCACAGGATAACATTTCTGAGCTTATCAATAAGTTTTGTTTCTAAACTTTGCGAACATTTTTTTTCTGGACTTGTGAACGACTTTGTAGGGATTTGGCGAACAACTTCTCCTAAACTTGTCAACATTTTTTAAACTAGTGAACAACTAGTTTAAAATTGTGAACAGCTATTCGAAACTTGTCAACATTAATCTTGTTGAAAACTTTTCTTTACACATGAACAACTTTTCTATACTTAGCGAACAATTTATTTTCAAAAATTTGCGAACAAATTTTAATTTATGTGAACAACTTTCTTTAAAAAGCTATGAACACTTTTTTCAAAACTCGGGGGAGAAATGTATAGAGACTTTTTGAACAAATCTCTCTAGAGACTTTGTTCACAACTTTCCAAAACTTGTGAACCTTTTTCTAATAATTTGTGAACAAATTTTCAAATTCACAGGACAACTTTTCTGAACTTATCAACATTTTTTGTTTCTAAACTTTGTGATTTTTTTCTGAAATTGTGAACAACTTCTCCTAAACTTGTCAACATTTTTTATAACTCCTAAATACCAGCATTAGCATTTTTTTTGAAACTTGTGAACAAATTTTCTGAATTTTTGAACAACGTTTGTACGGATTTTGGTGAACAACTTCTCCTAAACTTGTCAACATTTTTTCTTTTAAACTTGTGAAAAACTATTCTTAACTTGTCAACTTTTTTTAAATCGGTAATATTTTTATGAAAATCTTGTTAACAACTTTTCTATACACATAAACAACTATTCCTAAACTTTTCAACATTTTTTCTTTAAACTTGTGAACAACTATTCTAAACTTGTCAACATTTTTTTTAAACCGATAACATTTTTTTAAGAACAACTTTGCTGTACACATGAACAATGTTTTTCAAACCCGTGAACATTTTTTCTATGTTTTGTGAACAACATTTTTTTAAACTCGGGGACAAATATCTAGAGACTTTATGAATAAATGCCTGTACAGACTTCATTCACAACTTTTCTAAACTTGTTTGTTCAATATTTTAAAAAATTGCCTGCACAACAACAATTATGAACAACTCGTTAACAACTTTTGTGTACACATGAACAAATTTGAAAACACACAAAGAACTTAAGAAAATTGTGAACAACTTCTCTAATTAAACTTGTCAACATTTTCTAAAAACTCTAGGACAATTTTTTAAAATGAACTTTGTTAGCCAATCTCAAACACAACAACTTTTTCCAAACCTGTTTTTTATGTTGTATTGTGAACATATTTTTCAAAATTTGTAAACAACATTTTCTGGAATACCATACATTTTTTCAATATGAACGTTACTTCACACATTTTCGATTTTTTTTACAAATACGAACATTTTCTTACAAAATTGAACAAATATCTAACTATACGAACATTTTTATGAACTTTTTTCCCCAAAAGTACTAATTTTTTTTTGTTAATTTGGACTCATGAACAAACTTTTTGAATTCGTAAACAAACGTTGAAATAAACATTTTTGGTTCCATTGCGTTTAGAAAATTGTTTTCCAAATTCATGCAACATTGGATTTAAAAAATGTTCCAAATTCAAGAAACTTTGGATCTAGAAAAATAATTTCATGCATGTTCACAAGTTCATTCTGAACACATTATTAACAAACTTTGGATTAAATGAATTGTGCACGCTTTAGGAGCATGAGTGTGACCACATGTTATTGTCATGAATGTTCGAATTCAATTCTGACCAATTGTCAAACATTATTTAAAAAGGATTTAATAAAATACACATTCTCCGCATAAATATTCTTCATTATTTACATTTTTTCATTATATTCTTTTTTCCATGTGATGCAGTTCATTTTTTAACTGGTTTGAATGCGAACAATGAAAGCATGTGGTAAGAATTTTTTTTTCCAATACACATGCTCCGAATAATTTCTTTCAACTTTCAGTGGTTGTCTAAACAATAAATAGATATTTGACTCTGCAACAACTCCTCATCGAAATATCCAACAATTTGTACAAAGAAAAAAAATCCTAGCAACATAATCATCGGATGCACTACATAAATTCCTAGGCGCCAGAACCGAAAGTGACCAGCAAAAATAGTTTTTTGGAGAACTCCTTCAACTGCCACAAATGTTCAGACAGAAAAACCAAATTAGAACATGAATTCCCAAAGCCAACGTTAGTATTTATAGAATCTTATTTTAGCTACTCATTCATTACAATTCATTTTTTATGTGTTCCCACACGAACACGTCAACGTGTACCCTCGGCGTCAAGCGCAATACGCAAGACACATCGCCGAAGAAGGCTCACCGGAAGCGCGATACGCAAGACAATCCAGCGAGCTCTTTTGAAGACCCGAAACCCCACGCGGCCGGGAGAGACCCCGTCTGGACGCACGAGGTGATGGGCTGCCCTAGGTCGGTTCGCCTGCCCCTAGGACTTCGTAGATCGAAGATCTCCAAAGTGAAGAACACTAGTCAAATTCGGATTGGTTTTGTCCGAACTTGTAGGTCTTGTTTGACGTGGTAAACAACCTCGGATGAAAATGCGCCCAAAAGAATATTTACTCGTTTCGACGAGACGAACAACTTTCGTGTTGAACGTTTTTTAATTTGAGGATATCTTCAGGGAAAAATCGCCCACGCAAAACAGATAATTATTCACACAGCTCATCACACATACCAACATATGTGTCTGGTCCGGGCGTCATATTTTGCCCACTGGAGGTTCGCGTTATGCGGGCTCTAACTTTTGCATATGACCTCGGATTAGGATGGTCTTTATATCAAAATTGATCATTTCGACGAGACGAAGACAATTCGTGTACATCCGTTTTCCATATGGGACCGTCTTGGGGGCGTAATAAGCCGAAAAATGTTCTGGATACAAAATTTCAGTATTTCGAAAACAACTTCGGACTTAGAGATTAGATTGGATGGCTATGACCCAAATATCAAATTTTCTCCTTTCGATGATACGAAACTTTCTCACTTTCAGAAATTTTCTATTTGAGGACTTCTTAATTATGTTTTTGACAATGCCAAAATCTGGTGTCAACACATGCCCCCCTATTTTTCGGCAAAACTTGCATGCCAAAAAATAATTTGCAATGTTTTTGTTCTAAGGATGATGTCAACACTCCATCGGCCATTTATATATCTTAGGGGGATAATTGTGTATCAACCATGATTTATGCTATGGGCGATAGTCATATATCAGCCATGTCTTTGCTTAGGGTGATAGTTATATATCGGCTGTTGCCTATCTAGGCTTCTTGCCACACACTTGGGTGATACTTCTTTAAATACTTGCCATTGAGAGCTCGAGGTAACAATGTGCCTTGTACGGATTCCACCAAATATGAATTTCCGGAAACTACTCTTGTAATGTTAAAAGGACCTTCCCAACTAGGAGACCAGTTCCCAATTTTCTATCTTTTGAACCAACTGGTAGAATCACCTTCCACACGAGATCACCAACTTGGATATTCTTCAACTTGACCTTCTTATTGTAAGTTCTTGCCACCCTCAACTTATCTCTCTCTATGGCCTTCAAAGCAGCCAAACGTTCATCGGTGACTTCATCAATAATATCCATCATCAAGTTATAAAAGTCTACCGCCGATAAATCATTTTGTTTGGCTATTCTCAAAGCATTCAAATTCACTTCCACCGGTAAAACGGCCTCTTGACCATATACGAGCTCATATGGAGTAACCTTTGTAGCACCATGCCCTGAGATTCTGTGTGCCCACAAAGCTTCGGACAGTAGCTCCTGCCATCTCCTTGGATTATGCTCAATCTTCTTCTTGGTGAGCTTTATTTATATTTTATTGCTAGACTTAGCTTGTCCATTGGCTTGGTCATAATTTGGGGAAGAATTGAGAAACTTTATCTTATATGATTCGGCAAATTCTCTCACATGATGTGACATAAAGAATGAACCTTGGTCCGTAGTTAATGTTTGAGGAATGTTGAATCTATGAATAATGTGCTCAGTTATGAATTGAATTACCTCTGTATGCATCATATTTTTGAGCGGTATTGCTTCAGACCATTTAGTGAAATAATCAGTTGCCACCAACACGAACCGATGCCCTTTTGAAGAAGAAGGATGAATCTCTCCAATAAAGTCTAAGCCCCAACCTCCAAAAGGCCACGACTTGATAATAGGATGTAACATAGTAGCGGGAGCCAACTGAATATCACCAAACTTTTGACAAGATTCACATCCTTTATAATACCGGAAGCAATCATTAACCATTGCCGTCCAATAAAACCAAGCACATCGTAATAACCATTTCATCTTGGGAGACGACTTATGAGTGCCACAAATACCTTCATGGACCTCACCCATAGTAACTCTAGCTTGGTCCTTGTCCAACCACTTTAAAAGAATACCATCAACCGTTCGAAGATAGAGATCATCATCTCTCACTGTGTATTTGAAGGCCATACACCGAACAGTCTTGTCCACCCTTTTACTAGGATCACACATATAATCAATAATGGGTTTCCTCCAGTCTTGATTTTCTCCTGCATTAAATATTTCATTAGTGGCTGAAACGGTGGGCTCCGGTTCAGCCTCCCCTATGTTAGCAAGACTAGACATCGGCTTTTCAGAAATATGAAACATGCCATGATGAACATGATAGCCGGATGCTTGTTGTGACAATTCATTTGCTCTCCAATTGTCATGTCTTGATATATGAGCAATGCTAAAATAATCCAAAACAGAAATTATATCTAGACATTTATCAAGATAAACATTAAGTGATTCGTCAAAACATTGAAAAACTTTGGATATTAGTTGCACTACTAATAACAAATCACCAAAAGCCTCAATATGTTTAACCCCTATGGCAAGCAACATCTCTAAGCCAAATAACAATGCTTCACATTCGGCTTGATTATTTGTGCAAAAATATTCTAAGCGGCATGAGGCTTCAAAAACAGCACAATGAGGAGATATGTAAACAAAATAGACACCTTGGCCATTGCTACAAACTGAACCATCAAAATATAATTTCCATGGTACTAATGGGACAAGGTTTATATCAATATCATGCTTGTCATCAATCCGATGCTCAACAATAAAATTAGCAACAATTTGGCCTTCATGGATTTCAGAGATTCATAAGCCAAATCATATTCAATTAAAGCATAAGCCCATGATAACCCACAAGTATAGGGGATAATTGTAGCCTCTTTCAATAAGTAAGAGTGTCGAACCCAACGAGGAGCTAAAGGTAGAACAAATATTCTCTCAAGTCCTATCTGCCACTGATACGACTCTAAGCACGCTTAGTGTTTGCTTTACCTAGAACAAGTATGAAACTAGAAGTACTTTGTAGGTGGTGTTGGATAGGTTTGCAAGATAACAAAGAGTATGCAATTAAAAAGTAGGGGCTGTTTAGACAAATAAGCAATAAAGTAAATAGAACGAGTGTGTAAAAGTGGTGGTAGGAGTTGTGAAATTGTCCCTAAGCAATTGACTACTTTACTAGACCGAAAGCAAGTTTTATGTGGGGAGAGGCCACTGCTAGCATGTCATCCCTGACTTGGAATTGTATGCACTTATGATTGGAACTATTAACAAGCATCCGCAACTACTAACGTTCATTAAGGTAAAACCCAACCATAGCATTAAGATATATTGATCCCCCTTCAATCCCGTATGCATCAAGTTCTATGCTAGGTTGAAGCTTCTGTCACTCTTGCCCTCCAATACATAGTCCTATCAACATACAACTAACCCTATGGTGTGATCCACGCGCACGCTCATATGATGGGCACCAAAGGACATCAACATAACCACAAGCAAATTAAATCAATCATAGCAATTCATCAATCACCGATAGGACAACGAAAATCTACACAGACATCATAGGATGGCAACACATCATTGGATAATAATATGAAGCATAAAGCACCATGTTCAAGTAGAAGGTACAGCGGGTTGCGGGAGAGTGGACCGCTAAATATAGATGGGGGAAGGTGTTGTGGAATTGTCACGGCAGATGTCCTAGTGCAAGGACTTAGTCGCGAGGCCAACGCATCTATATGGTAGCTTGAAGGGGTTGATGGGAATCAAGTGACGCAACACAATACAAGGGTTTAGATAGCTTCGGGCCCCGGGAAACATCATCCGGTAACAACCCTACATGCTGTTTGTGGCTAGGTCTCATTATCGTCACGAGAGACTTGCCGGTAAACCGGCTCTTTGTGTCTAGCCCTAGAGATTGTTTCTTCTTCTTTCCTCTCTCTCTTTGGAGAGCCCTGCCCCTCCTTATATAAGTTGAAGGGGCGGCTTACATGTAGAGTCGTATTAGGATTAGAACTACCTTATTCTCTATTACAAGTCGGATACAAGTATGGGTCTTGCTTCCTCGTAAAGGAAATATTCCTCATGCCTTCTGTCTTAAGCCGACCCACCATAATATGAGCCGGCCTACTGGGCCTTGGGCCTAGTCTTCTATGTGACCCGTCGTCGGGGTCATCCGTGAGTCGTCTGACCAGTGAGCCGCCAAACCCGTGAATCGTCAGTCCTCCGGCGGGTCATCGGTGAAGCGCCAACTCCGGCCGGGTCATACTTCCGGCCGGGTCATACCGCGGGGTATATCCCCGACATTAGCCCCCAGTTTAATTTGGGTTTATCCATGTTAAATTGATCCTGTAAAACAAACACAAGAACAACTTTGACAGATTGTGTTCCGGGTTAAAAATTCTTGTACGCCGGCACCTGATCATCCTTAATTCCTTGTGCTTCGGGTTAAATATTCTCCTGAGACGGGACCTGATTATCCTTTAGTCCAATTGGCATTTCCTTCATCTAGAAAATCTGGGTCAGTAAGCTAGCTTCATACTCAATTTGTTGATGTTGGTTTCTCACAGAAAAAATATTGTGAAGAATAATCCACTTGAGTCGACTTCCAAGGCGCCGGCTTAATCAACATACTGGACTCAAGATTCATCTGGTGATCCGCCGGTTTAAAGATGTAGAGGCTGGCGAGCAAAATTGCCGACTTGTAAATATTGATAACACCGGGTCATAACTGTTGCTGATGCTGGGTTAATCTTATGATGACGTCGGGTCATAAACTTTGCAGATTTCTCTGATAATAATATAATACCTGATTTGCTCAAAACTGATAATTTTAAGTTATTCCTCCCTTATATGCATATCACCTGTAGCCCCAAGTACCGGGCTGTCATGCTTGCAGCAACCTGGGACTTGTAATTGCCTTATGCTCATAAAGATTTCAACCAGTGTAGCCCCCAAGGGCCGGGTCATTATGCAATAATGAGCAGGGACTTTGTAAATATGATCATGTAAACTTGAGCAACAACGTGTAGCCCCCAAGGGCCAGCTCAATAAGATATTACTGAGCTGGGACTTTGTATATGATTCATTGATAATACCATCAAATGATGTAATCTCCACCATGGGGCTTGAACCCACGTCCACAAGGTTAAGAGCTTTGTACTCTACCAACTGAATAATGAATCTTTCAATATAATGGATTAAGGCTTGTGTACCATGAATTTCTGACAGGAGCAATTGGTAGCCCCCAAGGGCCGGCTCATTTAAAATGTGATGAGTCGGGTCTTCAATAAGTTGAGCAAAAAATGACTTTGCATTAGCCCCCAAGTGCCATGGAGCATGCTAGCAGTGACATGGGACTTGTATATTCGATGTAATCTCGACTTGAACAATTTAGCCCTCAAGTGCCGGGTCGTAAGCCTGCAGTGACTTGGGACTATTTCCTCCATTGTAAAATAAATCATGCCCATTGATAAAAATAATAGCTGTTGCGCTAAAGCGACTTTGAAACCCTCAATCATAACACTGGTTATTGATAATCACAATAGAAATCCAGCCATGTTGGCTATTCAAAATTTGAATAATATAATCCGGTATGAAAACCTTAATCATTCAATATCATCATGAAAATCCAGCCAGTTTTGGCTATTAAAGATTTGAATACCTCATCGGTTGACAAGTAAATCCGGAGTTTAAATACATGGCGGCTCTTGGCCGATGACGACTTAATGCGCATTCATTGTAAGCCGGAATTTTGATAACCCGGTGGCCTATAGCCCTTGAGAAAATCAATAATTGATAACCCTTTTGAGACACCAATTTCAGTGATGAGCTTGGACTGAAGCATTGATATAAGTCATAGTTCTGCAAATCCTTCATAGAGTTTAAACAACATATGCCCTAGCAACTTAACTTCAAGAGCCAGGGCGGGTAACCACCCAAATGTAGTCTTACCCTGCACACAAGTAGATCACAAGAACCCTTGGCATTTGCCGCAGGGCGGGTCATAATACCTCACATATAACCACTGTGATATTGAATTTGTACTGCTGGTTTACATGACCTGTGCAGTAAGGGTGATAACCCAATCCTTAGAAGCCAATCCTTCCACATAGATGATGATTGTCATAAGCTGGCGACTTATAGTCAAAAGTCAAGCCTGGTTAAGCATAAAACACTTATGGACATTTGAGATATAATCCAAAAAAGGTCTCAAGTCAAACCCAAAATTGTTCGCAAAAAAGACTTAAAAAATTTAAGGCTTCTGATTCGTATACGATCAGAAAAAACGTTCCAAAGGGGTTGAGCTAAGATTCGAATACGATCATATAGCCCCCAGTGGCTTTGGCGTTGCCGATCAAGAGGGTACCGAATGCTATGTTCTCTTTGGTTCGAATACGACCTATGTTTGAACAGGAAGCCCCCAAATGACCTTGAGAGTTGTTTAACGACGCTGATTCAAATACGATCCACGTCGGACCCAAAAGAGGTTAAGCTATGATTCGGATACGATCAAGAAGCCCCCTAGTGAGTTTGGTAGTGTGCCGATCAAAAGGGTTTCAACAGCTATGTTCTCTTTGATTCGAATACGACCTATGTTTGAACAGGAAGCCCCCAAGTGACCATATATTAGTATTGCACCAATCAAGAGGGTACCGACAGCTATGCTCGATGAGCAGGAAGCCCAAGTGTCCATAATAAGATAAGCCATAAGGCAGGATACCTATGTTTGAACCGCGCATCATGGCAGCAAGTTCTTTTTGGCAACCTTTAATTTTTCTTAGAACTCAAACTTGCGAGAGAGTAATTCTTTTTGAACCGGAACTTTAAACCAGATTTGAAAGCTTAAAAAATTTGTGAGGGACAAATTTACCTTGAGCCGGATTTTGAACCGGATTTGAGAGCTTTAATGCTTTGTGGGAGAAAGATGTCTCTTGAACCGGATTTTAAACCAGAGTCCTTATTTTGAGCCAGAAATCTTCTGACGACTTTTAAATTTTCATCGATCTAGCAGTAATCTCCGGGGCCCGGGTCATTTTTCCCTTCAATGACCCAGAGTTCTTGAATTCATTGAAACCGGATAATTTTGCCGAATCATACCATTGTAGCCCCCGAGTCTCAAGACGACTCGAGGAGTTAGCTTGAGATTCTCCATGCTTAACCATAATATGACCAGTGGATTGCTGGAATATTTTGAATCTTGGCGGGTTATAATTGACCTTGTCCATTGACCCGTCCGGTTCAGGCAAGGGCCATAGCTTGATAGCCTCTTTTGTAATGACGAATTGTTCTGCATAAAAAATCACACAAGCGAGAGTAATTGTTCTTGAAGAAAATGCATCAATAAAAATTGATTGGACAGCTTTCACCTGATTTGTATTGGACGAAAAAATGAGTCGTATATAACGTCCATAGGTCACCTCCAGTAACTTCAGCTATTTTTTTACGTGTAGTGCGCGTGTCCGTTCAATGGCGCCTTGCAGCTGGACGCTTGGGTTGTCTCCGATATGTGGATATAAACCGGACCATAGGGACGGCGGGCTGCGCGTGCATCCACCGGGTCACTTATTGCGGACGGATGTTGGTACAATCTTTGGCGGGTGAGCTCACCAGCCTGACGCGTGACAAGTTCCAAACTGGTAGTTTTCCTCGCGTGCCCGTAGCAAATGGAGACAAAAACTGATCTTGTGGGTCGTAGCAGTATCGTGGTACTGGTTAATCTGACGCATTGCAGTAAACCGGCCACAAGGACAACAACTATGTGTGCTTCCGTTGGCCAGTTCTGTTCGGGTAAAAAATGATAACAGAGGTACTGGTTGTGCTCTTTTACTATTTGGTGAGTATGCCAGATTGGTCAGGTACGTAGCAGATGCAAGATTGTCCATTGGGATTCAGTAAGCTTCGAACCGCTGGCATCTTTGAATATCAAACTGGAAGGGGAAGGAAGGGAGGGAGGGAGGAGGATTGGATCTGGCATCAGGAGAGGGGTTCCGGTTGAGGATGGATCGATGGATGTGGGATCTTGCCGGAGGGGAAGGAGGGAGGATTAGAGCACAGCGATCTTGCCGGAGGGGAAGGAGGAAGGAGTAGATCACGGCGATCTTGCCGGAGGGGAAGGAGGGAGGGGAAGGATGGATCTGCCAGGGGAGGGGCGGGTGGCGGCGAGGGGAGGGATCTGCGAGCTCTAGGGTTAGCTGAGAGAGCAGAGGGGTGGATGGACGGACGGATGGATGGATGGGTGGACAGATGTTTGCCATGTCAATGATCCATGCCACAGCTGGTTCCACCAATCAGAATTAAGCATTTTTGGTTTTTTTCTCTTATAGTTTGTACCCTCTTACTCAGGCAAACATTTAACCTCTTATAGTTAGTTCAAATAAACCAATATTTTGTACATGTGTGTATTTAGGCATGACAAACAATGTTGATTTGGGAGGTTTTCATTTTCTTTGCTCAAAGAACCAGTTTTCATTTTCTAAGTGATCAAATGTGTTTTTTTTGTGAAGGACCTACCATATGTTTCTTGCAAAATTGGACTAAATCATTTTTCTAAAATACTAGGCCATATTTAATGCACATTTGACCAAATGGTTGGGTGTAAAAAGTTTTGATCCACCTCTCATGAAAAAGACAAATTTTCGCCGATTCAGCTGGAAGTGGGTCAAATTTGAACTATAGCTGCCTGATAGTTTGCTCTTTATTTTTTCCAAAAATCATTTCTAGGTACATAAGTATCTATTTAATCAGAGAAACACCAAAAAAATTCCAAGATTCAACCACTAGCTACGAACGGTCATTCCCGCCGTTTTGACCGCATTTCGAAACGGGCATAAAAAATTCAAAAAAAGTCAAAAAATTGGGAAACCTTCGCATTGTGTCATTATATGTGACCAATTTTCTAGAAAAAATAATAAACATGTAATACGACAATTATTTTAAAAAAGTTTTCTCAGAAATAGCTATCATGCGTGAAGATTCATGGCTTTCAAGCCAAATGATCAATCTTATGGCCACATTCGTGGCATAGTTTGTTCAAATGATCTCATATTGTCCAAAAGGGTGCATCTTGTAATTCCAAACAATGTTGCCTAAGGGAGTTTTCACTTTCATTGCACAAAAGAGCCATTTTCCATTTTTCGAGTGCCCCAAATGAGGTATTTTTGTGAAGGACCTACCAAATAATTATTGCAAAATTGGACCAAATCATTTTTCTAAAATACTAGGCCATATTTAATGCACAATTGACCAAATGGTTGGGTGTAAAACGGAGATCAATGGCTTTCAAGCCAAATGATCAATATTATGGCCATATTCATGGCATAGTTTGTTCAAATGATCTCATATTATGCACAAGTGTGCATATTGGAATTCCAAACAAGGTTACCTCAGGGAGTTTTCATTTTCTTTGCACGGAAAAAGCATTTTCCTTTTTTTGAGTGCCCAAAAGGAGGTTTTTTTGTGAAGGACCTTCCAAATAATTGTTGCAAAGTTAGACCAAATAATATTTCTAAAATACTAGGCCATATTTAATGCACAATTGACCAAATGGTTGGGTATAAATTTTTTTTATCCACCTCTGGTGAAAAAGACAAATTCCTGCCGATTCAGTTGGAAGCAGGTCAAATTTGAACTATAGCTGCCTCGTAGTTTGCTCTTTATATTTCCCAAAAATCATTTCTAGGTACGTAAGTATCTATTTAATCAGAGAAACACCAAAAAAATTCCAAGATTCAACCACTAGCTAGGAACGGTCATTCCTGCCGTTTTGACCGCATTTTGAAACGGGCATAAAAAATTCAAAAAAAGTCAAAAAATTGGGAAACCTTCGCAATGTGTCATTATATGTGACCGCATTACATATTTGACGAAGATATGACCCAAAGAATTTATGATATTTTTTTGGGAATTTTGGGAATGACAGAAATATGGGTTGCTTCACCACCTAGGGAAAAAACTGCCACATGGACATGACACATAGGCAAAAGTGATGAGGTGGCACCTAGCCATCACAACCCACCACAATCTACAAGGTTATGACCATCTATATTGGTCGTTAACAATTAGAAATAAGGCAGCGGACCATCACTGTTTGCTTTATGACCATTTCGTGTAAGGAAATTACGACCTTTCTGACCAAAATGGTCGCGATGGTTTTGGGTTTGGAGCCCCCCGAACAGCTTTTGACCAATTGGTCTCAAATGGTCATAGATGTATGACCAATTCTTCCAGGGTCACTGACAGAAGGTCACTAGTTGACATATTTCTTGTAGTGTTTTTTGATTAAGCAAATAGTTTCTGTGCTGATGAACCCGACATCCTCACAACAAACTTGGTTAGTTTTACTATAAGTAAACATTTTCTCTTCAAGTAAATTGTATTTTTTATGCACTCCCCAGGAAGTAACATTGTTTGTCATAAGTATAAATGTACTTTTTTGGTCTATCTAACTCGAAGTTATCTTCATGTCTTATATTATAGATTACCAACCTCAGCACTCTATTCAAGTCATCCAACAGCGGTTTCAAAAATATAGAAGAATTCGTCAAGTTTTCCCATCAAAACTATCCCAAACAACCAAACTTGTGAGATTATCTTTTCGACCTGTTTCTACATTTCCCACTTTACAATTCTATTTTTCATCTGTGCAAACATGGACATGCATGACTGCGCTATCTATGGCACGTTGTACATGGATTGTTGGAACAAGAAAGACATGAAGGAGTTTGCAAATGTAAAGACTACACCTACCACTTTTCTCTTTGTACAAGCTAACTAATTTTTTTAATCATCTATAGTCATTATGTTCAATACAAACACTATTCCAGAGAGAGTTTTTTACGTTATACTTCTTTCCTGTTCTGTTAACTTTTTAGTCTCAAATGTCATCATGCTTTTGTACTAATTTTTTAGTCTTATATTTCACCTACAATTTTTTGCAAGTCTTCTTTTTGCACACATAGACTTCCTTTTTCAGTTCTGTTATTGTTTTATAATGCTTTTTAAACTTAAAAGCTATGCAACTGTTTTTCAGGAAATTGTTCGCCAATTCCGTAAACTCATTCCATACAAGATAGGAAACTTCCATCAGAACAAGTTCAAGTTTGAGAAGATGAGTGATGATGTCACAAAACAGAGGAGAACTCGCCGTTAGATTTCGTGTTTGAACTAGTATGAAGTGAACTTTTTAGCTGTTGTTCTTTGTTTTTTTTTGGGGGGGGGAGGGCGCTTTTTATCATGAGTTACAATACTCTGTATAGAATGATGAACATGGTTGTCTTGACTCGCAAAAATTTGTGAAACTAGCATCGGCAAAAAACTATATATATGGTTTTCCATGTAAGCATGGCCCTTGCCTGAACCGGACGGGTCAATGGACAGGGTCAATTATAACCCGCCAAGATTCAAAATATTCCAGCAATCCACTGTTCATATTATGGTTAAGCATGGAGAATCTCAATCCAAATCCTCGAGTCGCCTTGAGACTCGGGGGCTACAATGGTATGACTCGGCAAAATTATCCAGTTTCAATGAATTCAAGAACTCTGGGTCATTGAAGGGAAAAATGACCCGGGCCCCGGAGATTACTGCTAGATCGATGAAAATTTAAAAGTCGTCCGAAGATTTCCGGCTCAAAATAAGGACTCTGGTTTAAAATCCGGTTCAAGAGACATCTTTCTCCCACAAAGCATTGAAGCTCTCAAATCCGGTTCAAAATCCGGCTCAAGGTAAATTTGTCCGTCACAAATTTTTTAAGCTTTCAAATCTGGTTTAAAGTTCCGGTTCAAAAAGAATTACTCTCTCGCAAGTTTGAGTTCTAAGAAAAATTAAAGGTTGCCAAATAGAACTTGCTGCCATGATGCGCGGTTCAAACATAGGTATCCTTCCTTACGGCTTATCTTATTATGGTCACTTGGGCTTCCTGCTCATCGAGCATAGCTGTCGGTACCCTCTTGATTGGTGCAATACTAATATATGGTCACTTGGGGGCTTCCTATTCAAACATAGGTCGTATTCGAACCAAAGAGAACATAGCTGTTGAAACCCTTTTGATCGGCACACTACCAAACTCACTAGGGGGCTTCTTGATCGTATCCGAATCATAGCTTAACCTCTTTTGGGTCCGACGTGGATCGTATTCGAATCAGCGTCGTTAAACAACTCTCAAGGTCATTTGGGGGCTTCATGTTCAAACATAGGTCGTATTCGACACCCGTGATACCTCGTTTCTGAGAACACTTTTTTAAAATAATTGCCGTATTACAAGTTTATTATTTTTCCTGGGAAGTTGACCACATATAATGACACAATGCGAAGGTTTCCCAATTTTTTGATTTTTTTTGAATCTTTTATGCCCGTTTCAAAATGCGGTCAAAACGGCGGGAATAACCGTTCCTAGCTAGTGGTTGAATCTTGAAATTTTTTTGGTGTTTCTCTGATTAAATAGATACTTATGTACCTAGAAACGATTTTTGGAAAAAATAGAGAGCAAACTATAAGGCAGCTACAGTTCAAATTTAACCTGCTTCCAGGTGAATCGGTGAAAATTTGTCTTCTTCATGAGAGGTGGATCAAAACTTTTTACACCCAACCATTTGGTCAAATGTGCATTAAATATGGCCTAGTATTTTAGAAAAATGATTTACTCCAATTTTGCAAGAAACATATGGTAGGTCCTTCACAAAAAAAACACATTTGGTCACTCAGAAAATGAAAAATGGTTCTTTGAGCAAAGAAAATGAAAACCTCCCAAATCAACATTGTTTGTCATGCCTAAATACACACATGTACAAAATATTGGTTTATTTGAACTACCTATAAGAGGTTAAATGTTTGCTTGAATAAGAGGGTACAAACTATAAGAGAAAAAACCAAAAATGCTTAATTCTGATTGGTGGAACCAGATGTGGCATGGATCAGTGACATGGCAAACATCTGTCCACCCATCCATCCATCCGTCCATCCATCCACCCCTCCGCTCCCTCCGCTAACCCTAGCGCTCGCAGATCCCTCCCCTCGCCGCCACCCGCCCCTCCCCTGGCAGATCCATCATTCCCCTCCCTCCTTCCCCTCCCTCCTTCCCCTCCGGCAAGTTCGCCGTGATCTACTCCTCCCTCCTTCCCCTCCGGCAAGATCGCCGTGCTCTGCTCCTCCCTCCTTCCCCTCCGGCAAGATCCCACATCCATTGATCCATCCTCAACCGGAACCCCTCTCCCGATGCCAGATCCAATCCTCCTCCCTCCCTCCTCGCCCCAGCTGCCTGCTCCCCTCCCCTTCCAGATCGCCGCCACCACCTCCCTCCTCCTTCCTCGCCCCGGTTCCTGCTCCGCCGAGGCCGCCGCCGGGAGATCCGACTTCGCCGACAGGAATGGGTCCGGATCCGCCACGCCCGAGAGCTCCATCCTCGTCGACAGGGACGACTACATCCTGGCCTCCACTTCCCGCGCCACCGGATCCCGACGAGGATGTCCATGTCATCATCCTCGCAAGCCGCCAGCGCCGCCACGACCGCGGCCGCGCCCGCGCCGCACCAGGCCGGGCCATGGTACGTGGTGCCGGACCTCAGCCTCCGCGACCACCGCTTCACCGTCCCGCTCGACCACTCCTCCCCCTCCGCGCCGCACATCACCGTCTTCGTCCGCGAGGTCGTCCCAGGTATGTCCGCGCCGACCCCGTACCGCTCCTGGGCGACGGCTTCTGTGTTCTCACCTTTTCCCTCACTCTTTGCAGGTGCCTTTCTCCGTGCCCGTCGCCGGCTCGGACTGCGCCGTCAGGAGTTCCAGAATCCAGGTGCGTGTCTGAATCGTGTTTTGGTGTGCTATTAGTTACAGTAGATAGCACAATTGCCAGATTGGTTTGGGGCAGGGAGCAATTCTGGGCAGATTCCGATAGCGCTAGCTAGGACTGGGACCGTGTCCTCGTGCGATACATCTGGATTGCACATATTAGCTACTACTATCACTTGTAGATAGACACACATACTAGTCGCAGTACATGCACATTCAGTAAATTCTTCAGTGTTCTTGGCTTCTTAGTACATGCACATTCACATTTATTGTATCTGAATTGTATCAACTTGCTAGTTAGCTAATTACTAAAATCATATGCACATAACTATGTGAAGTTGATGTTCAACCATTACATGTGATAACTAGGAAGCATATTTTTATCAGTGGACTGCTATTTCTTTTCTTGCTTCTGTTTGCAAAATAAGGCGATCATGGTAGCCTTGTTTTCTTTAGTGTTAAAAAAAGTACTAGGCTGCAGTTTTTTAGTGTGTCATCTTTATATGTGTCTTTCGAGTGAATAAACTATGCTAAAGGTAGATCAGGACTTTCATCTGAAGTGGAATTCTATCTTGGGTCTGATCTTTTGAATGAGAAGTTTTAGTTAGAAATACACTGCTTTCTATCTGAAGGGGTGTATAGCTGTGTTGTATGACGTTGTTAGTTTTTGACGTACAAAATTTGGGTAGGTATTCTACGCTGATGATTGTTGGGACTCTATAGTTATTGAATGGATTTGCTAGCAACAAGGTGCCAGGCACAATTTACTGGTTATGAGAAGACTATAGTTGTGTTATTGTGATATTCAATTTATAGAATTGACTATGTTTTTTTTTGCTTCAGGTAAACCAAGGTTTTGCTCATGGATCGTACTAAGCAGACTGCTCGTAAGTCCACTGGAGGAAAGGCTCCTAGGAAGCAGCTAGCCACCAAGGTTTGTGACTGTAATATTGATAGTTTACCTATGCCATGTCTTTAGTTATGGTTTAGGTAAATTGAACTGGGTATAATTTGAACCTCAACCTTCATTGCCAGCTTATGACCAGATATCCTACTGATGTATATGGACTATCATGGTATTATTGTTAATTTGACCATGTGCTCTACTTTGCTTTTTGACAGGCTTCCCGTAAGTCTGCTCCCACAACTGGAGGAATGAAGAAGCCTCACCGTTACCGCCCTGGAACTGTTGCTCTTCGGTGTGTAAAATCTTCCAACCTATTCTAGCATGTGTTATAGTTTGTTTTGAAGTATTCTCAAATGAGTAAATTTTGTGCTTGACTTTGCAGTGAGATCCACAAGTACCAGAAGAGCACGGAGCTGCTCATCAGGAAGCTTCCATTCCAGAGGCTTGTTAGGGAGATTGCCCAGGACTTCAAGGTGATCAATCAACTTGTGCACTACATTGTGATGCTCCTGTTGTGTCAACTCTTATAGTATGATGAATCAAGTAAACTAAAAGCACCATCCTGTGTCTGCTTTTGCTGCTGTTTTTAGTGATTGTTTGGAACCGCTAGCTGTAATTTAACTTACTTCTCGTTCCCCTGTTTCTGCTGTCAGTATTCCCGTGGCAATTTAGGTAACTACAGTAATACTGTACAAGAAACATCATTGCATTACAAGTTGGGTTTGAATCTACTTGTGAGCAACTGGGTGCGCCCATTCTAGAAATATGATATGTAGATTTGCTTCACAGAACTGATATAAAGGCATCTCAAGTTACTTAATAGTTCCTTATCACAGGCCAACAATGCTATTGTGAGTACAGAAACCAATCTTGGTGCTTTCCTATTTGCATGTAGCCCCCTCGCTCGCGTACTGTTGCCGCTGCTCCTGCTATTTTCTATTGCCTGCTGCCGCATACTGCTGCTGCTACTCTTGCACTGCTGCTGCTGATGCTACTCGTTATGGAATTCATTATGGAACTTGGTGCAGTGTACCATCAGTCACAGCTGCTGAGTTAGCCAGTTAGGTAGTAGTACATGACAGTGAACGGCTCAAAAGTATTTCTGTGTTTGATGCATGGCCTATCTTACTTCGTGCTTATACATTCTATTCTGTACCTAACTTATATTAGAAGCTGACTATTCTGTAAGATGGATCTAACCATCATTAAGTGCACAAGTTTTCAGGATAATTCACAACTGCATTAAAAAATTCTAGTGGGAGTTATACATGTTTTCTCATGATAGATTGATCTAGACTGGAACATGATTTTGCATCCCGTTTTCCATCGACAAATATACAAGTTATACAAGTTATATCAGCAAGTTACTGTATGTGTTAGAGAAATCAGTGTTGATTTATTTGTTATTATTTTTTTCTTTCTAATTTTTGCATGAGAGCAAGCTGGTGTAGCTAGCTGGACTATGCAGCCATGAATCAGGAAGTAGAATATTCAGTTTTGCTAATAGAAAATAAATGTATTAAAAACTTTAAAAACTGCATAATAAGTGCTTGTTCATGTTTGATTTTCTCTAAACTTTGTTTGTATGATTGAGGGCAAATTTACTTGGTTCTTTCCTCTAAACTGTGCTTGGAACATTCGTTTTTATGATCTAAAATTGCCTTCCTGTGATGATGCAGGTGCCCAATTTGTGCTTGCTACCGAAGGAGCTCCATGTTGAAGAAGATTGAAGAGCACCAGGGTTAACACCAGGGAAGCTTGTAGAGCTTGTAGAGCTTATAGAGCTTGTATATGTATAGAGCTTGTAAATGTATCACGTGTAGAGCTTGTAGAGCTTGTATATGTTAGAGCTTATAATGTGTAGAGCTTGTAAAGTATATGTTATTTGTACAATAGGAGCTCTGTACTGAATCTGGCTGATAATATTTGGAGTATTATGTGTGTGTTTTGTTTGTGCCAATTTAAATAATGGTTATTTATTTACTGTTAAATTGAAATATGAAGAATAAGAACTTGCTAGTTGGGACCCATGTACCTAAACCTGATATCCGGGACCCATTTGACTAGTGAACCTTTTTTATATTAAAAAAAAACTAAAACTTTCTAGCAGAAAAGGCCACGGCCCCAAAATGATAAGGCTTAATTGTTGGGCTTGGCCCATCTACCTAGCCAAAATTAATATGAGAAAAAAACACAAATAGGCCGAATTGTTGGGCTAGGCCCATGTACAAAATCGAATTGGACCGGGCTGAATCTTGTGCCACATTAGATTGCCACGCTGGATGCCTACGTGGCCTGGGGAGGTTGTTAGTGACCAAAACGCCACAATAGACGTATTTTGGTCATAAACGTCTTCGACCATTCCAGAAGAAAGGTCGCTATAGTCAGTTTACGACCGCCAGCTTTTGACCTTCTGTTTTTGGTCACAAAAAGGTCGCAAATGAAAAACCATGACCTTTCAGTGACCAATAGTGGTGGTCACAAGTTGACATATTTCTTGTAGTGAAATTTGATCGTTTCAAAAATATTGTTTACGCAAAAAAAAGTCCAATGCAATGTATTTACTCTAGGGAGAAAAAGATGCACATGAAAAAAGTGTGACCCTCACAACAGATTAGAAGGAAGGGATTAACTCTAGGAAAAAATGAAGGTCAATTATTAACCATCATGAAAAAATCATATACCAAGTCACATTTGTGCAGGTTGTTTCCTGTGTTGATTCATCATGAGGTTTTCTCCACAGCTCATCATGTTTGGCGACCACCTTTGATATTACTTGCACTACCTATATTTGTTATTGGCCAAAATTCATAAGGTTGTGAGCAAAAACTCTTGCAGAAAAGAAAAAATGAACAAAATAAGACAGTTTTAAACATACTTCAGGATGGTTGGATGAGGTCGACCCATTAGCTTGCGGTGGTCCCGCGAACAATGTTTCTTGTGGGGCGTTGAAACATGTATCCTCAGCAAATACTAAGGCACGAGCCCCATATGGTGTGGTGGAAATGTCCTGAAGCTATTTGAATGAATTGCATCAAAACTAATTCTTTCTTATAGGAAGCAAACACCATTTGTTCATATATGTAAAATAGCTAATTAAGAAATAAAAATCAAGAGATGTTCATTCTCAGAAAAAAAAAGAAGAAAGCATTTATGAAAACTTAAGCTGAGTTTTGTTCCTATTTAAATTCCACGAGTTGTTGTTGAAACATCAAGTGGTTTGAATAAAGGTTCACATGATGTATTTTTTAAAAATGCTACCAAGCTTCGTAGCAGTATTTCCCTTTACATACACACTTACCTTATTCTTACATAATGTAATTGGGATCTTCCTAGTTGTTAACATCACCTGTCTAGTACTAGAAAATCTAAATAAATCATCTACCATCTGCTATTTTGTTTTTCTCATCCTTGAACTAATTATGATTGCACTTAAAGATCAAATGGTTGCAGAATAAAAGGGTCTGACACAATCCAAAATGACGACTTTTAGAAATTAAAAAGTATACTTGACCAAATGCAGAATAAAGAAATATGATTTGCGTATGCTTTTTCTGTGAGAGCTGGTAAATTGAGAATGAAGTGTTACAAGCAAAGTCAAAATGAGTGACCAGAACCACTCTATATAGTAGGCTGAGAATAAGCATATGACTTTTTGGGGCACATGAAAATTGGGGCATTCCCTAGCATAGAAATGTGGCATAACATGATAGACCAATACTTCAGAAGTAGAAACCCTAGCATAGAAATGTGGCTCACTACTTGACGAAGAAGCCTTGATCACAGAAACTAGGCAGTTAACTAATCAAAAATAATATTTTCACAAAAACAGCACTAAATGGAAGGTTTTTTTTGTAACATATGTATGATGACAATTTGTTAACGGAAAGTTGTTCACAAAATCAGGGAAAAAAACAAGTATTCTAACATATATGTGGATGCACACTTACAGGCAGAGCTCCATAGGCTACTGGTTTGTTAGTTCACCTTTTGAAATCAACATTAGCTGCGTGAACTAAATCTGCAATCTGCACATGAACCATTCTAGGGACATTGTAGTTAGTGCTCCTAAATGGCCTTGCAGAAGTAAGATCCAGAAAATCCATATATACGATCTGGATAACACGAAGACGTGATAAAAAAGGGATGAAAATGAAACAATGGAGAAAAACAGAAAAAATGATACAAAATGAACAAAAGAAAAATAACTTACAACAAGCATGGGTAGGCACCCGCCAACCCAGATAGGATCGTTCAAATCATCCGAGACTCTGTTAAAAAAATTCGTGGAAGCTTTCGATCTATTCACTCAGGTGATTGATGCAATATGTTGCCAAATCATACTTATGCAACTACGTAATGTCATGTAGACTGTACAGAAGCTTGCAGTTTGCGTAGTTGCCAATGATTGGACAGAGACTTGTTGAGAAGAACAGAAACAGGAAACTGCAAATAAAACCTTCCTCACTTTCATCATTCTTCATCATGGCTATTGGAATGTTCGTACTTCCAGATTTATATTTATCGCTGAGTTCCTTAACTTTTGCTACTACAGCAGGATCATTGCTCTCGGTAGGAAAGGGTTCAGAACCAGATTGAATTCCAAAACCTTAATGACCATTTCCCTTCGGATATGAATGACTTTATTCTTGTGCTTGAAGACAACATTTGAGCGAGTGTGGCCGGCAAGCCATTGCATGAATCCAATGGGGACAATGAGATGCCTATTGATGTGCAACCGATTATCCAGATCATGATTGGAAACATATTATTTTTGCTTATCAGTTAAATTTGTAACGGCTTTGTTCCATCTGAGGGTCAAGAACCTATGCTTTATAGTCCCACGGCGTTTCAGAGTTTTATACATGGTTACCAGACAAGGAGCTCTATGGAACAAAAAAAGGATAAGATTAAAATGAAGAACCTAAAAACTAACTGACATAAAAAGTTACTGAGGTTGTTCCATTATAAGGGATGTTGATCATAGCATTACTTTCATGTAAAAAGCATATCATTTTAAATCATGAGAAAAACTGCTATTTGTGTGGGAGGACAACATGGATATAAAAAGCATTAACACGGGATGTTGCTCATAGCATTATTTTGATAACAAAAAAATGATAACACAACAACCAAATGTACGTAAAAAATACCGACGTTGATTCAGACTGTAAAATATAGTGCTTTCATACCTAAATGTACTACAAATAAATAACATACAAACTCAAGAATAGGTTTAACAAAAAATGAGATTCCACATGATTTAACCAAAAAAGACCAGCATGTACTATACATGATTATCAGGGGAAAACCTAGCTAAAAAAATCAATGCCGAAACCCTAGTTAATTCGATGCAAACCACATCGGGACGCTATGAAATTGGGCAACCCTAATGAAAATCTATGGCGAAACCCTAGCTAAAATCGGAGCAAACAACATCAGCACTCCATGAAAAAAATTAGAAAACCCTAGCGAAAATCCATGGCGGAACCTTGGCGAAATCGAAGCAAACCACATCAGCATGCCATGAATTAGAAACCCTAGCACAAAACTATGGCGAAACCCTAGCGAAAAACCATGCCGGAACCCTAACTAAACGAAGCAAACGACATCAGCACGCCATGATATAGTAAAAATCCTGGTAGAAGTCTTGGGCGAAATCCTAGAAATCCTATCACGTCTCTAAACAAATCGCTGCCCAGCAAGGTGAACAACGCACATCCGAGAAGAAAAAAAGAGAGACAAAGACGGGGATGGCGATCAAGGTTGATTCTCAAACCTTGGTGAAGAGCGCCCTGCGGAGGGACGACCTCCGTCTGCTGTCGATCTAGAAAACTACCGCGCGGAAGGAGAAGGAGAAAGGAGATGGAGAAGAAGAAAAGAAGATGGGAGAAAGAAAACAGAGTACGAAACGAAGGAAGAAAACAGAGTTGGGCCAGCCCGATAAGAGAACGAAAGACGCAGGGGGGTACGCGCCTCGGCGCTATGCGGCGAAATGTATGTTTCGCTAATTGCGAATAGTAATCGGTTCCGCTCATGCGGGTGCCGGCCTGGGCCGGCCCATTAGCGCGGTTTTCATTTTTTTCCTGTGCGTTTTCTGTTTGTTTTTTTTGATTTTTCTATTTCTTTTTAATTTTCTGATTTCTTTCTTTAAATTTGAATATTTTATAAAATCTAAAACGTTTTCAAATTTGAACAATTTTTTATTTTGAACAATTGTCGATTAAGAACAAATGTTGGTTTTGAACATTTTTCAATTTGAACAATTTTGAGATTTGAACAATTTTTTAATCTGGTTGTTAATATTTCCTAACACTATGTGTCTGACGATCTCCCCAATAGTGGTGGTCAGGTGTCGCTTAGCCTCCATTTGGTGGCCATGTGACACCGACGCCCCAATTTTCGTGGTTTTTTGTCATTACCTCTTTGGGAAGGAGATGGGCCTGTGTCTTCAGGATTAAAACCACAGAAACAATGTAGGATCGAGGTTTCCTCAACATATCGAACATATCATAATGTGTACTCCCTCTGTCTCGAAATAACGGTCGGAGGTTCAGTTCATTGTCCAATTTACAAAACAGTCACGTATTCATTCAAATTGTTACAAATTTATCCTAAAACTGAAATTTTGAATTGAAATCATGGCGTGCGGGCCTCGAGCATGGCGGCTCCGGTGGCGTGCAGGGCTGGAGCAAGGCGGCGCCGACTGAGGGCTGGTAGCGGCGCAGGGGAGCAAGGCAGCGCCGCAACATTTTCCGCTCCGGCCCCCTCTTCTCGTTCCATCCCCGACAATGCGGCGCCATAGGAGCTCGACGGAGGAGACGCGCTCGAGCTCCATGGAGGCCACACATCGGAGCTATGTCTCGTAGAGAGACCAGGAGCTCTGCTCGCCGCTTCCCCACGCCGGAATCGATGGAGTTGCCAGTCTCCTCCCACCCTGGCCGCTGCTTACCCGCTCAAGCTTGACGCCGTCGGTCCACTGCTTCCTCAAATCAGGCTTCTCCACTCGAGCTCGACGTCGTGGACAGTTTTGTACATTTGTTTTTGTTTTGGACGCCGCTAACTGTCACACGTGTGGGCGTTAAGGAATCTTCCCACACGTTCTGTGTGGTGCCTAAGAGGACTAGCCCACACGTCTGTGTGTGGGCAAAACAACTAGTGCCCACACGCCTCTTTTTTCCCTCCCGGTCCCTCTTACACGCGTGCGTGTGGGCGAAATAGATAACGCCCACACGCCCGGTACGCCAGGCCTCATACCTCGTGGTCCCGCATGCCCCACGTGACACTTTACCCCGCGCCCCGCAGTTGCCATGGGCCGGACCCTCGTCCATGTTCGTTTAAGTGCAGTTGCCATGTCGATGAACTACGGTTGCCATGTCGGACAACTATAGTTGCCATGTTTGCTCAACTACAGTTGCCATCTTAGGTCAAAGTTCCAGATTGCCATTTTTTTGACAACTACAGCTGTTGCCATGTGTGGTCTGGTCTACTGCAGTTGCCATGATTTCAAAACTTTAGGAGTTGCCACCTACTAACACTAGGCAATTGCCATGTAGCGCTACAAAAAAAGGCATGGCAAAAAACATGTTCGGGTAATAGAGAGAGTTTCCATGTGCTCACAAGCACGCTAGGGCAGTTGCCATTTAAAAAAGAAAGAGTTGCCATCTGCTTACGTGCACGCTAGGGTAGTTTGCCATGTACCATGCCAAACATATGGCAACTGACATGTTCGGGAAAAAAAAGGAGAGTTGCCATCGGCTTGCAATCACACTAGGGCAGTTGCCATGTACACTGCAAAACGCATGGCAACTGGCAGCATGGGTGCGGGACAGGAGGCAGGCGTGTGGGCGAGATGGCAAACTGCCCACACACCAGCCCTTGTGCGTGACTGAAACTGGAGCAGTTCGCCCACACACCGGCCCCTCCGTGTGGTAAAACGGATGTGTGGGCGACCTCTCTCATACACCAAAAACGAGTTGTCCTACGTGGCATACAAAATCAGCTAATTTGTGCCAAGATTCGTGCAGAAATTACTGGACGGTGATGAAGGCGTGTGGGTGAGTTGGCTAACGCCCACACGTGTGGGCGTTAACATTTCCGTTTGTTTTTTGTAAGGACAATTTTTTACTTTTGTTTACCGAAGATACAAACTCTTTTCCAGTTTGTTTTTCTCTGATATATTCAGGACAAATGTTGTCAATGACAAACTTTGATGCAATCTGTCAGGAACCCTCCTTGTACATCAACACTGGCATGGACATTGTTTTTTGAGGGGATCACAGTGGCATGGACATGGGCTGGCACCTAGGCTGTCGTCATGGTTTTGGCCCACCTATCAGCAAGGAAGGAGTCCAGAACTACATATACACGAGGCACCGCAACGGAGGAAATTTCTTGGGCAGCTCGGCCCTAGTCATGCATAGAAGGAGTTATAGACCCGGACACACTTGAGGCGATAGCATGCCGCGAAGCCGTAGCACTTACTGAAGATTTACATATACAACATTTTGTTGTAGCATCCGATTGCCAGCAAGTCATCTCAGACATTCATAGGAGCGCAAAAGGAGCATACGGGGCGATCATTAGCGAGATTAACATCCATGCGGCAGCTCCCCAATGTACTTTTTCATTTGAGTCTCGTGCTGTGAATTATGAAGCACATAGCCTAGCTAAATTTGCTTTCTCTAGAGGTCCGCGTCGCCATGTTAGGTTTGGCGCCCCCACGACCTAAGACGTATCCCACTTCATGTGGTCTTTGATGAATAAATCAGCTTTTTACCCCTCAAAAAAAAGAGGAGGCACCGCAACGGGAAGCGCCTCTGTCCCGCTCTCTGCGGAACGTACGGCACCGCCGCCCGCGGGAAGTTTTTCCGTTGCGGCCCAACTAAGTAGGTCTATTTTCTATTCTACTAAAACAAAATCTGTTTAAATTCGAAATTTTTTCAAATATGAAATCCATTCAAAATCAAAATCTGTTGAAATTTGAAATTTGTCCAAACTCGAAAATTCTTTGAATACCAAAATGGTTCAAATTAAAAAAATGTTCAAAACCGAAAATTGTCCTGTATCAATTTTTTTTAATTTAAAAACAATTTAGATTTTATAAAATATTCGAATTTGAAAAAAAGAGAACAGAAAAACGAAAAAAAGAGAATGCCACGGGTCGCCCGTGCTAATGGGCCGGCACCCGCGTGAGCGGAACCGAATACAGTCCGCGATGAGCGGAACATAGGTTTCGCCCCGCAACTAGGAGGGCATGCATCCAGACGGATCACGATTCACGACGGCGAACCAGCTCTCTCCTTGCTTCTCTGCAGTACTCTCTCCGTTCCTTTATATAAGGTGTATTTGGTTTTTGATAAAATTTTAGAATGTAAGGTGCATTTCTTTTTATTCCTCATAATTCCCTTGTTAGCCCTTCAGAAAAAGGAAAGTATCTCTCTCCTGATTGTCTATATCTCTTCTTGTAGCAAAAGAAGGAAACTATCTCTATGCCAATTGCATGTATCTTTTAATTTCCTGGACTAATTGATTTACTTGCCACAAACCAATAAATTTGCCAAGGGTAATTTTGTCCTAACACATCTATAATTATGTGCCTTGGTCACCGTGCCGAAAATAATACACCTTAGATAAAGGAACGGAGGGAGTATTCCCCAATCCTTGGTGAACATTGTATCCAAATTCTTGTGCTGTCAGTCGAATTCAATCCTAGAGGAACCTCAACACAATCCACAGTCTCTCCAGCAAATTGTCACACTGTCCCTGTTTGACTTTGATCACGGCCGGGAAGAGAGTAGTCCAGGTAAGAGCATCTCCAGCCGTTGGCCCCCCAGGAGGCGCCTAAAATCGCCGCCTGGGGGTGACCCGGCGCAAAAAATGGGCCTGGGGACGAGTTGGCCCCTAGTCGCCGCCCCCAGGACCGTCCCCAGGCACGCGTTAAAAAAATAAAAATGTTTAGAAAATTTAGGCAAAGTTCGGCTAAACACGACAAATTTCAGCAAACTTGGGAATATATTAGACATGTTCGCGGATTTTCATTACATACATGGCAAATATATAAACTTAATCTAAAAAAACTGGCTGAACTCTGAGTAGTCGCCGTCGTCGCCGCCATCGTCGGCCTTCTCCTTCTTGACTCAGGCGCCCCTGCTGGACCCCTCTCCGGCTGGTGGTGGCGGCGGCCCGTCGTCGTCGCCATCGCTGTCGTCAATGATGACGACTCCTCCTTCGTTGCGGCCTTGGCGGCGATGCGTGGAGTACCCCAGGGCGGCGCACTAGCGCTCCCTCGCCATCTTCAGGGAGTCTTAGCGTGCCCATTCAAGGGCCGCGTCGTCGTCGAGATCGACCTCGCCATGCTCCGTTTTCACGGCGGGGAGACCCGGCTCCGTCTTCACTGACGCGAGCACCGGCTCCATCTTCACCGGCGCGAGCCCCGGCTCCGTCTTCGGCTTGACGAAGCGCAGAGGAGGAGCCGACGAGGAGGCGCGCCGGCCGCCCTCGCTGATGACGACGTCTGCGCTGCGAGTGCGCCGGCCGAGCGGCGTCTCCGCCGCGGGCTCGGCCTTGACGCTGAGCAGCGTCGGAGTGCCGGAGGAGTGGGAGGAAGAGCGCGACGAGGAAGAAGAGGAGGAGGAGCCGAACCTCCTTGGTGCCCATTGCCCGTCGAGTCGGCGGTGCGTCGGGGCGGCCGCCCTCGCCTGGGGGTACGCCAACAGCGGGTTGTTGCCACCCTCGAGGTGCGTCAGCACGCCCTCAAGTGTACGGCCGGGGGCGCCCCACCACAGGTGGCGCCCCTCGCTGTTCTTCGGGCCGCCGACCACCGGCGCACCGTTGGTGGACGCCAGTCGCTGCTGCTGCCGGCGCTCGAAGTACGCCGCCCAAGCCGCGTGGTTGTCAGTGGCGTACTGGGGGAGGGAGAGCCCGGCGTCGGTGAGGGAGGCGCGCACGATCTTGACCTCGTCGCCGAAGTAGGAGGGTTTGGCCACGGCGTCGGGCAACGGGGGAATGGGCACTCCCCCTTTGCTGAGCCTCCAGGCCGTCGGCCCGGCGCGCATGTCCGGCGGCGCTGGGATGTTCGCCTGGAACAGGAGCCACGACTCCTGTTCGCGGAGCGAACGATGGCCGAAGCCGTTTGCCGCCGCCTTGTCTTCGGGGAAACGCTCAGCCATCCGGAAAGGGGAGGGAGATGGAGGGGTTGGGCGACGGCTCACGGGAGAGGGAGGGCTGGGGAGAGGAGCTCGGCGGTGGCGCTCGGTTGAGGTGGCGCTCATTAGAGGCGAGCGAGGCCATAAATAGCTGCGTCACATCCGTGTGTACGCGTCCGACGGAGGGGAGGCGTCGGTGCGCCGCCCCATGACGAGCCGCCCGTGAGGAATCAATGGCAAAGCTGACCAGCGGCAGCCTTGCCATTGATTCCCCGCGGGAAACCGAGGCGTTGGGAGAAGACGAGGCGGTGTCGCTGACGCGGCTGGCCTGCGGCTTTTTCGCGCCAAAAACGATTCACACTGCGCCCCCGAGCGCCCCCAGCGCGCCGGGTTCGGGTTGGGTCCACCTGCGCCAATTTCGGGCCGAGCCGGCGAAAACTGGGCCCTTGGGAGCGTGACTGGGCCAATTTTTTGACGCCGGCGGTCGAAAAGTCGCGTGGGGGGCCTTGTTGGGGGCGTGGCTGGAGATGCTCTAATTCGCTAGTTGGTACTACTTGTTGATCATGCCAAGAACTCGATTATTTTTCTGCTCACCAAATCTGTCAACAGTCACGACAGCGCGGCGCTATATATAAAACTCCATGACATATAAAACTCCAGAAGTTTGAAAGCTATACGCCATGCATGCAATATCTCTCAACTATCTATCCCGTATCCTTTTCTATCTCTTTCTCTTAATTGTTCTCCACGAGAGATGGACGTAACGGGATGCATGAATCCTAGCAATCGATGATCGTCCTGCTGCCTTGTAATCCACGACAGGCTTCGTTTCTCTTATATATAGCAAAGCGGCTCTCCCCCAAACCAGATTCCATCCATCGATCCATCTAACACCATAATGGCAGCGAAAATCCGTCATTCGACTCTTCTTGTTCTACTACTTGTAGTAGCTTTCTTCCTACCCCTGGTCTGTTCCACGGAGTTCGTCCACCTCCACTTCAATTACACCATCGACCCCTACACCAAGAACTACGTAGACTTGAAGAGAATACTGGTGAGGAACCAGCCTGAGCTGCGAGTGCTGACGAGCACGGCGTTGGCGGTTCGACGCCCCATCTTCTATGACCTACCGGCTCGAGTGATTTTTTGCCACCTCAATGGTAAATGAATCCAGCTTAATTTCAGATTCGTTCGCTTTTCGGCTTTTCAGATCAGTTGTAATTCGATCATCCTCTCTGACTTGCTTTACCCTCTCTCCTTTATTTATTTATTAAGGTGACCTTCCTCAGGACAAGTGCGTGGTCGCCTTCGCAGACGACGATATCTCCGCCATGGGCTTCAGGAACTCCACCGGGCACTGGCACTGCATAGGAGGCTTCCGGTTCGCGGGCTGTACACTTCTCCCCTTCGGGGAGAATTACGGCGAGCTTCTCGGAGAAGGTGGCCACATAAACCTCCCGTTTGTACCGCTCGGGAGGGAGGCGGCGAAAGAGGGAGTGCGCCTCCTGGCAAGCTACTCATACTCCCCCGGCGGGGACCTTGGACCGGCTAAGCGAGGCATGGCCAGGTTCATCGTCATGATAGCCGAAGCAGCCCGTTTCCGACCCGTCAGCAACAGGTTGGCCCATCACTGGGAGGAAAAGACCAACATGCTCGATGTTGAGGCAGAATTCTGTGTAAACTGGGGAAGAATGTCGTTTTTACTTATTGACTGGGATAAAACAACCAGGCGTACAAGCTGGGGAAGGGGGCATTACGCAGCGGCTCAGGAGCTGGAGCAGGAAACAGGAATTAAGAGCCCAAGAGATGCTTTGCGCGTGCTAGATCTGCTGGTGAGGCCAAGAGGTTATAGTGTCCCCAACTAACTAGAAGACGTACTACGATTCAAGACAACAAATTAGGGTTTAGGATTAGAATTTAGGGTACGTGTGAGGCAACAAGAAGTAGTACAATATAATGTTCAAGGTCTGTAATGCTGTAATGAAGATTGAAAGAAATAAGACTCTACTAGCTAGTACAATAATGTGTACAATAATGTTCTCGACTTCCAATAGAAACTTATCAATTGATTTAATTCAGCTGTACATGTCTTCACGTGCATCAACAGAATTATGCGGCGTTTTTGTATATACCATCCATTCATTTATTCAGGACAAGAAATCTTCAATTATAAATGTACGTAGCTGTATTTGATCAAGCTACTGTATTTTTTTCCGGGCATGAGCAGCAGGCTTCATCTAATTGCTTACAAATGCCTAATAACTTGATGGAATGTATCTATTTCTTAGGCGGGGTACTAAGTACTAGTTTCCTTACTCCTTTCGTTGACTAATCACTCCCAAAGGTGGAGCACATGAGCATCTGCCATTGCTGCAATTTGTAGTGGGAGAATATTTTCTGCAATTCCAGGTTCTAAATGCAAGATAATTGGATGGTGTTGTAGTTCTACTCCCTGAACAGTTCAGATTCTATTACTGTTCACTTGTTGATTTGAGTTGCTCTAAACGCAGAATTTGCCATAATTCAGCTGTCAAGGTAAATCCTTGAGCTTGCTATATATGCACTTTTTTATATATATTTACCTTCATGTTTTCTAATGCAATTTTTTGATAAGAGTAAAGCGTCCTGCAAGCGGAGAATATTATACCTCCCTGAGCATCTCGAAGCACCATACCTGCATCAGCCCCTCCTGCTGAATGAGACCCATCTGAGTTGAGTTTGACCCACCCATCTGGTGGAGAAGACCATGGGGGGCGGCCATAGGTGTTACTTGAGCTGGTTCCCTATACCTGATGTGATCATATGATACCACTGTTTTACCCTTCTCAGGATCCATAGGTGAGTTTAACTTTGTAGCAACTAGAGACTCCAAATAGCTTAGAAGAAATTGTAAGGGGACACGACAGAAAATAAATATTTCCGGTATAGCAAGCACGCCCAGGACCACTATGGAGACTGCATTCAAGGTTTGATCTGATCCGTACCGACCCGGCGCAACAGAAGAATTGTCGGTGGATATCGTCGGTGCAGATCCTCGCAACTAGGATTTACAACCTCCCAACCGCGAGGATGTACTCCTTCGTCGGACAGCCCTTCGGGAGGCGGTCGGCCAGTCCCTCGGACAATGTCACGGACAGCCCTTCGGGAGGACACTCGAACAGCCCCTCGGGCGAAAGATCGAAACTACAATCTCTCTACGGGGTTGCACACATACGGTGTCAGCTATCCGGCAGGGCTTCGCCGTCCAGAACAAGTTCCTGCCGGAACCCAGACAGCCGACAGCCTTTTGGCTCTACGAAACTATTTCGCTGGGAGGGGGAGAGAGAGAGCCAGATCATGCATGGCTTGTGTATGTAAGAAAGAGTGAGTGTGGAATGCACCCCGCCGCCGCCCCAAGGCCGTCCCCGCGGTTGCCCCGACTCGCGAACCACCGTTGCGTCGCCCCTTTGGGTTGCAGCGTCGCGGCCCGCGGTCCCTACCGCTGCCTCGAGGTCTTCCCGCCGTCGCACCGACCCGCCTGCCGCCGCTGCGTCGCCCCTTCGGATCGTAGCGCCGCGGCCTGCAGTCCACTCCGCCGTTACCGCGTGTCGACCTCCCGTGGTATGCGCCGTGCCGTCTCCCTTGGCGCGGGAACACTACCATCCGCGCCGGTCTTCGTCATGTTGTCAGGGTTCTTCGCCTACTTCGAGCACCGCCACCGCACTCCTAACCTAGCCGCCGCCGTTGTCAGGCCACTGCCGCCGCTCTTCTTTGGCCGCCGCCGCCCGTCCACCCCCTTCGTCTTCGTCCAAGCACCAGCCCGTCGCCAGCGTCGCCGTCATCTACCCCGACCACTTCGTCTACCCCGACCACCGTTGGTGCCATCGGACCACCGTTGGTGCCATCGGCCCCACGCCGATGGACGCCGCAATCGTCGTCGAGTTCTTCTCTGCTGGCCCCTCCGACTTCTCCGACATGGCGTACAGCTCGTACAGGTCCCTCGTCTGCGCATGCCCGGTGCTGACAACACCGATGCGTGCCTTCATCCATGACGTGTCCCCGGGCCTGGCAAGCTTGGTCGGCGCTTCGTCAACTTCGTCTTCATCCGTCTACGCATGCCCGCTGCTGGCAACACCGGTGCGTGCCTTCGTCCACGATGTGTCCCGGGGCTTGGCAAACCCGCTGCGACACGTCGTCAACAACATTTTCTTCCTGACGCACCCCTACTTCGACACCACTGCGCCCATGCTAACTCGGCGCCCCCTTGCGCCCGCGGCTCCACGGCGACTTCCTCAACACCGGCTACCCCGACTCGACATCGACCACGGCATTCTTCGTATGGCTACCTCGACCACGGCTCCACCACCCACGCTCTCGGCTACATCGACAAAAGGCACAAAGGGCTACCGTTTGCTTGAGCAACCTCGTTGGTTTCCACCCCAGCCACGACTCCGCGATGCGTCGACCGTTACGACTGTGGGAGGGCGTCCGTCGGCTTGCCTTCGGATTCTTCTACCAGTCTCACCGTCTGCGTCGCTACCGTTGTGACTGCGGGGGGGATGTTGAGTAACATGATTGTATTAGAAACATAGGTTAGACTAGGAAATATTTCTGGCTTGCCTTGTACCTAAGTAGATCATGTACTCCTATATATATGCCCACGAGGCTCAAGCAATAAACGAACTATTTCCACCAATCCCTCTCTCCCTTCTAACACAGACTACCTATAAAATATCATTCAACTTGTAAATGCTTCCACATTGATATCATCTTTGACTAGCTACCAACAGAAACATTGGCTCTCTGCAAAAAAAGAAAAAAAAATTCCAACTATCCTCAATCATCTTCGACAATTGACCATGTTCGACAAAGTCTTGGTCCAGCGGGATCGGGCGCCCCAATCTTTGTTGACTTTGGCCAATTCTCCAATCGGCACACAAACTCAATTACATAACATCTTGTATAGAAAAGAAATTACTTTACATAATTCATTTCATACCAAAATTATGAAGTGATCATTTCACAATTACATAACATCTTGTCGTCGTCGGCCTTCTCCTCCTTGACGCGGGCGCCCCTGCTGGACCCCTGCCCGGCGTCGCCATGGCGAACAGGCGGCGGCGCGTCGTCGTCGTCGTCGCTGTCGCACAAGACGACGACCCCGCCTTCCTCGCGGCCGCGTCGGCGCTCCTCGAAGCGGCGTAGGGCGGCGCGCTGGCGCTCCTTCTCCTTCTCGCGGCGCGCCTTCTCCATCGCAATGGAGTCCTGGCGCGCCCATTCGAGGGCGCGTCGCGTCGTCGGAACTCGGCCTTCACCGGCGCCCCGTCTCAGCGCCCGGCTCCGTCTTCACCGGCGCCAGACCCGGCTCCGTCTTCACCGGCGCCAGCCCCGGCTCCGTCTTTGGCTTGACGAAGCGCGGAGGAGCCGACGAGGGGGCGCGCCGGCCGCCCTCGTTGATGACGATGCCGGCGCTGCGAGTGCGCCGGCCGAGCGGCGTCTCCGCCGCGGGCTGGCCTTGACGCCGAGCAGCGCCGGAGAGCCGGAGGAGTGTGAAGAAGAACGGGACGACGAGGAGGAAGAAGAGGAGCGCCGAACCTTCTTGGAGCCCATGGCCCGGCGCGTCGGTGCTGCGCCGAGGGCGGCCACCCTCGCCGGGGGTACGCCAACGGCGGGTCGTTGCCGCCCTCGAGGTACGTGAGCACGCCCTCGAGTGTGCGGCCGGGGACGCCCCACCAGAGGTAGCGTCCCTCGCTGTTCTGCCGGCTGCCGACCACCGGCGCGCCGTTGGTGGACGCCAAGCGCTGCTGTTGGCGGCGCTCGAAATACGCCGCCCAGGCCGCGTGGTTGTCGGCGGCGTACTGGGGGAGGGAGAGCTCGGCGTCGGTGAGGGACGCGCGCACGATGTCGACCTCCTCGGCGAAGTACCTCGGGTCCGCCGCGTCGGGCAACGGGGGAATGGGCACTCCCCCGGCGCTGAGTCTCCACCCCGTCGGCCCGGCGCGCATGTCCGGCGGCGCCGGGATGTTCGCCTGGAACAGGAGCCACGACTCCTGTTTGCGGCAGCGAACGGCGGCCGAAGCCGTTGGCCGCCGCCGTATCTCCGGGGAAGCGTCTGCCATGGCGAAGGCGGGGCTGGGCGGGCTCGGAAGAGGTAGAGGGAAGGGCTGGGCGGCGGCGCTCGGGGAGAGAGGAAGGGTTGGACGGCGGCGAGGGGCGGGGCTGGTGTGGGCGCAGGTGAGCGGAGGCCGCCGGCTTTTATAGCCGGGCCGCGCCCGTGTGTACGCGTGCGAGGGAGTGGAGGCGTCGGCGCGCCGTCCCGTGAACGCGCCGCCCGTGAGGAATCAATGGCAAGGCTGACCGGCGGCAGCCTTGCCATTGATTCCCCGCGGGAACCGAGGCCGTTGGGGGAAGACGAGGCGCCGAGTCGCTGACGCGGCTGGCCCGCGTCTTTTTCGCGCCAAAACAGCTCGCCCCGGCGCCCCCGGGCGCCCCCCAGCGCGCCGGGTTCGGCCTGGGTCCGCCGGCGCTGTTTTCGGCCCAAGCCGGCGAAAATCGGGCTCCTGGGGGCGCGACTGGGCCGTTTTTTCGGCGCCGGCGCGAAAAAATCGCCTGGGGAGGCCTTCCTGGGGGCGGCTGGAGATGCCCTTATAAGTAATAAAGTGAAGCAACAATATCGATCCAATTGTTCATTGCATTTTCTTCCTTATGTTAGTCAAATAGAACCTCTTATGTTAGTCAAATAGAACCTGTTATGTTAGGAAGTTCACACGATGCACAACATGCATCGTGGTTTATTTTTTGAAGCTTCATTCGTTTCACCCTCAAGAAAATGTTAGGCTCGGTCAGTTTTCTTTCTATCTAGTGAGAGTAAGCATGGAAGCACTCTTCAAGTTATTTGTTCGATTTTATCTTATCTGGATGGAGGCATAAAATGCAACAATCTTGAGAAAATGCAACAATGGATAGGTTTCTCGTTCCCTTTCAATGTGCAGTAGCACAATCATATCTGTACTTAAATAAAATTGTGTTGCTGATATTAATAAATCAATAAATAGGTTAAGCAAGCCTTTGGTAAGCATTAAACTTTCAGCTCAAACTTTTTATCTCATGTGTACATTTGTTTTCTTCCAAGTGTTGTCTATCTCTCCTACTCTGCTCACGCCCGCCAAGGCCCGTGCCCCAAACACGATAAGAAGAAGGATCCGCAACACCCAAGATCTGGCGACGACGGAGGCGGCGGCGCCCAAACATCTTCCCGCCAAAAAACGAGCTGGCCATAAGGCCACCGCAACTCGACTACTACATGGGAACCATCAGACCCTTCATTTCCTGCCCACCGCCTCGAAGACCAAGGTCGTCTTGGCTGACCGTGGGAACCGCATGCTGCGCTTCGACGTCATCAATGGCACCCGCTGCATCGACACCCTGCCAAGCCTCCATGGACTCAAGAAGAAGTCGATGTCCGTCTTCGTCCCTCCCACCGACTTGCACCTCCATGACGGCGAAGACAACGGCGACATTTACATCATCCATGGCCTCCTCTACCGGCACATGCATGGCAGAGGAGCAGCCGCAGTTCGAGGCCCTGGCGTGGAGGGGTTCCGGCAGTCCCCCGCATCTCACAGGTTCTGGCACGCGACATCCTCCCACTACCGCCGTGGATTACCCACAACAAGTGTGCCTTTGTCCATGGCCACGCCCTAGTCGGAGACACCATCTGCTTCTCCATCTTTGCAGGCGCTGAGGGTGCCGGCACCTACTGCTTCCAAATCGCGACTTGTGAGTGGAGCAAAGCTGGCGACTGGCTCATGCCCTGCCATGGCAAGGCCGATTACGTCCCCGAGCTTGGACTCTGGTTTGGCATCTCTTCTCGGGGGTTAAAAATTTCAACAAAATTTCAGTGAAATTTCCAAAATTTCGCATATTTCAGTGGGGCCCGAAATATTTTTAACCCCGAAATTTGAAGGCCGATTCAAACTGCTTTTAAAATAAATTTAAATTATGTTAGAATTCATTAAAATCAAATGAAATTTGAAATATGAAAACATGAAATAATTTCCGAAATATGCGAAATTTCCAAAATTTCGCATATTTCAGTGATGTCCGAAATTATTTTGTTTTCGAAATTAAATACCGACAATCTCCCCTGCGTTGCTGACCTCTCCGGCGTCGTCGGAGGGTAGGAGCCACCGCAGGAGAAGATGCGGATCTGGGCGCGTGATGGCCTGCCAGAGGAGTGGCAGCCCAACATGTTGCGCGAGCCCATTGTCGTCAGCCTCGGTTCCGGCAGGTTCATCGTCGTGGACTTCTTGAATGTCATGGAATCCGACAAGGACTGCAACAAGATGTTTCCCGGCAAGGAATTTGCCATCTTCACCGGTGTGGAGGTTGCGTTCAGCAACGCCGGCAAAGGCAATGACGAGAATGGCAGCTACGACAAAGGCAAAGACAATGGCAACTACAATAGCTCTCAGCTCTGGCAACGAGAATCACGACAAAGGCAAAGGGATGATGCGTGGCCTCCATATGAGCAAGCACAAATCTCATCGTTACATGTTTAACAACCAACAGAGGATCGAGGCGGTGCTCTAATATTAACGATTCAGCAACTCATTTTGACTTGCTGAACTGTAGCTCTCTTCTTGTGCTCCCTGTTTACAATGAGTAGTACTGACTCTAGTGTTATGTCAGCTTAAATACCAGGTGTCTATCCATCCAGTATTCATGCCTCTGACCAAATAATTGTTTGATGGCCATTTTAATGATGACATATGGTTATTATTTATCGGGATGAGTTTTTCAAATGTCGAAATCTATTCGTGTTGTCTCATTAATGTTGAAATCTATGTTAGTGTTGAAATGTGTTATTAATTGCTGAAATCTTTTAAAAAGATGAAATCTCTCATTAAATTTTGACATATATTTTTATTCTTGGGATATCTTATTTAGTGGTGAAATATGCTTTTATTGTTGAAATATCCTAATAAGTGTTGATATCTCATTTAGCGTTTTTTAAGCGTTGAAATATCTCTTCTATAAATGTCCTATTAAGTGTTGGAACTTTTTATTGTGGAAATGCCTTCTTAAGTGTTACGTCGGAATCTGTTTTTAAATAATGAAATCGCTTATCACGTGTTGAAATCTTCTTTATTGTTGGCATGCCTTATTCAGAACTGAAATATGTTTTGATTGCTCGGATGTCTTATTAATTGCTGCAATATGTTTTTCAGGCCAATTAATAGGTACTATTTTATTGCTTGATCGGTTCTGCACCGGTTCTCCCTTCTCTATATATACAGGCCGTGTGTTGATAGAGCAAGCATGCATATCTTGTTCCTAGCATTTTCAAACTTCATCAGAAGATGATTGACAAATACACGATTCACATCTACGCTCTAGGCTTGCTACTATCTCTCCATCTCCTATGCTGCACGCCTACTGTGCAATGTATGCAGTTCCACAGAGATTTACCAGTTCTTTCTCACCTTTCATTGCCTGTTACTTGTATGGTTATCAGTCCATAATGATCAGTTACCATATGAATGGCTAATTCTTTCACACCTAATTCATTTGATGTTCCATACATAGGTCGGATCATGGGCGAAGAAGACGTGGATGAGAAGATCAATTTACCGTATGGGCTTTGTGTCAACAATAGACCATGCAAAGCTGGATGGGTCTGGTTGTGTTGTCTCCTCAATCAAGAGTGCTATCCGTCCATGGATGCGTGCAAGAAAGATTGTCCGAAACCCTCTGCTGCTGACATGGTGTCCATGAAAATGACCCGCTCTCCTTTACCCGCCTAATCTCTCACGTCATCATTAGGTTCAATTTGAATTACCTATATTTTGCCCGGGACCTAATGGATATTGTGTGAAAAAATAATTTAGAATAGAAGTATCTCATACATTAGTTGTTGCAATTTGATTTGACATGTTGCATCAATCTTTAAGTTTTGTTACCAATTATTGCCGATAACTCAGTTTTTCAAATATTGATGCCCGGTCAATTTTTGTTAATTTTACACTGCCAGTGTTTTGGGCATGCTCATGATATAGAATGTTGATTATTGGTACTGTGTTTTGGTCAATCTATCGCTTCTAAGACTTGAAGCGAACCAACGTGCAGGTGAGCATTGAGCCTCTTCTTCATTGTCTCTGCACTCAGGGCTTATAAACAGCTGCGAGTGCCTCTCGCTTGGCGAGGTGGGACTAAAAAAACAGCTGCAATAAAATAAATAAGTAAAGAAAAAAAGTGAGGTGGGACTAAAAAAACAGCTGCAATAAAATAAATAAGTAAAGAAAAAAGTGCCTCCTACTGGGCCCCCACGGCCTGGATACGACTAGAAACCCACCACGGGCCAGGATCCAGGCCCGCAGGTGGCCCAGTAGGACCATCAGGCAAAGCAGTAGTAAGTAGGCCCGTAAGCCTGCAGTGGAGAGAAGCTTGAGAGGGGAGCGGCAGTGGGGCTTATAAACCACTGCGCGCCCCTCTCAGCTAGCGAGGTGGGACTAAACTTTCGTGTCGCACCGTGGCAGCACAAGGCCATTCGTCCCAGTTCGAGGCTCCAACTGGGACCAATGCCCACCCTTTAGTCCCAGTTGGAGGCACCAACCGGGACCAAAGCCCTCTGCTTCCCGCCCTTTCCGCTGCTGAAAAGAGGCCTTTGGTCCCGGTTGGTGCCTCTAACCGGGACTAAAGGGGGGCATTTGTCCCGGTTGTTGCCTTGAACCGGGACCGATGCTCTGCCTATATAAGCGGCACTCGCGAAAATTTGGTTCAGTTCCTTCTTCCCCGCCGCCCGACGCGTCTAGGCCGTCCGTCTCCGCCTCGCCGTCGCCTTCATCGCCCCGCGCCGTCCCGCGCCGCCCCGACGCCGTCGCCGCCCCCCGCCCCGCGCCCAGTGCCCCGCCGGCCCCTGCCCGTCGCCGCCCCGCCCCGGCCCGCAACGCACCACCGCCTCACCATCGACCGTCACCGCGCCGCCCCGCCCCGCGCCGCACCTCGCCGTCGCCATCGTCGTCGCTGTCCCCGACACGCCGTCGCCATGAGCAAGTTATTTATTTGTTAGATTTTTTTGTAGTTTCATAGATTTTTTTGTTAGATGTGTAGTAATTTAGATGTGTAGTTCGTAGATTTTTTTGTCAGATATTTTTTCATATTGTGTAATTAATTTGTTCATATTTTGTTAGATTTTTTCTCTGTTAATAGATTTTTTATGAAAAGATGTTTGTATGTTCATATATATGCATGTTTGTATATGTGTTCATATATATGCAAAGATCGAATATGTCAAATTTTTATGATTTTTTTTTGTTCATAGAATTTTTATGATTTTTTCCTGTTGTAATTTTGTTCATAGAATTTTAATGATTTTTTTGTTCATAGTATTTTCTTTGTCAATTTCTTGTGTATGTATCGGAAAATTGTGAATGATAGAAGTCATTTATGAATATGTTCATATTTAGAATAGAGGAAAAAGGAAAAAAATAAGAAGAGAAAGTAGTTTATTTTTAGTTAGGAAAATAATAGAACTATAGTTAAACTAGTTTATTTTTAGTTTGATTTAATAAACTACTTTATTTTACTATATATAGAAGTAGTTTGTCACCGTGTCAGCGACGAGGACGAGCACGTCCGTCGCTACATGGTTGCATTGGAGGGCAGGTTCGACAATACCTGGCACTTTCTTCAGGGATCTCACTGGAGCTATGATCCTGTGATGGTTCCTTATCTTTGGGTGTCCACCGCCCGCGTCGATACCCGTCGGGCGCTACGGTTCTAGTTGTATTAGTGATGCTATATTAGTGATAATATTCGACGATGTACGAACACCAAGAGATGATGTGTACTTTTGCTTATAATTATTGAATCATGCTAATTTGAATACTACTTTATTTTATGATTTGGTTTTGCTTATTTTATGATTTGGTTTTGCTTATAATTGAATGCTCATATTGGATAAGTTCTCCTTCATTTGAATTATGAACATAGGCCGGAAATGTTGTACTCGGACGACGAAAACCGCCCGGGGCTGTGCGACTGGTGCCACGACGACCGAGGTATCTGCGATAGGTTCATTGAGGTGGACGAAGATCGGCGCTTCAGCATTAAGCTCGACGAGACCTTTGATGTTCATATGGTACGCAACGACGACAATAGTTTTTTTTGGTAATTAATCATGACTTCAACTATTTTAATCATGACAATATTTTTCATCTTTTCCAATTCGACTAGCTTATCCCATGCTTTGCAAGATGCTATGTCTTGGAGAGGATGGGTTTTGAAGACCATGAAAGTTTCGAAACCAAAAAAATTATCCTAAGTACCCATCATGGTGTGGATTTTCAAGTAAAACTGTACAATGCTCAGAGTGTAACCCATTTTGGTTGCAAAAATTGGGAAGCACTTTGGAAGATGTATGGTCTTGTTGAGGGTATGCTTGTCACCATGGATCTTGGTGATCCTGCAATCGAGCAAGAGAGACCTTCGATTTGGGTCCTTGTGGATACACCTCCAATTATTCCCCCATGTGAGCTTAACATAGTTATTAAGTAATTTATATTGTTTATTTCAAAATAGTTGACAGCTTATTTCCATTGACAGCTTATTTTGATTATTCAAAGAATGTGCGGAAGATGGTAGACAAAACCCACTACACCGATGGCTCCGAATTAACTTATAAGGAGAAAAATCATCTGATAGAATTTTGTAGAGATCTTGAGAATTACAATGTCTACAATCAAACTCCTCAACATTATGGTCAATACGTGCCACTAGTGCACGTGTTGAACTACGGTAACTACCATGGAGATACCCTGGTAAGATTTTTTACTATTACGACATCCGTGCATCTTTTTGCATACTTCTAAAACTAGTACATCATTGCTAACTAAGAAGTTATTACTATGTTTTTCAACAGAGAATCCCAGAGGATTGTGTGCCTCATTTGATGTATGAGAATGGCAGCCTTCATGTTTTGAACATATATCCAGGTCATCCTACGAATCTCAACTGTCCATACCGGATTTCTAAAAGAAGTGGAGACATGACAATCAAAGAATGGAAAAAAATGTATGGACAGTCGTAAGGAGCTTCTTGGAAGCAAAAAGCAGCGAAGGGCAAGAATTGGAGACAGGGTGATCGCCATTCTTCATAATGGAGAGTCAGGGTCTATATTGTTTTATGCTATTTTACCTTAAGGGTGTTTAGGTCCTACCTGATACTGATGATCATGTGCTAAGAACAATTATGTAGGGTTGGGTTCGATGACTATGAGGATGATGATCGTATGACTTATTATTAGTAACGAGTAGAAGTTGTATGATGATGCATGATTAGTAGGACTTGTTATTATATATGATGATGTATGATGCGAGCATGCATGAGCATGTTATATCAGCGGGTGAAATGAACATAGCAGCAGCGTTGATAAACCAAGGACGAAGATATAAGAGAGGCCACTTCTCTCTATTAGCTAGCTAATAACAACCTAAAAATAACCCCCAAAACCCCTAAAACAGCCGCTTTTCTAAAAAAACATGGACTTTTGGTCCCGGTTGGAGCCACCAACCGGGACCAAAGGCCCCCCTGACTGGGCTCGGCGGACCGGCCACGTGGAGGCACATCTATCCCGGTTCGTGTTTGAACCGGGACTAATTGGTGGAGGTATTAGTAACGACCCATTAGTCCCGGTTCATGAACCGGGACTAAAGGCCCTTACGAACCGGGACTAATAGGTGTTTTTCTACTAGTGTTGTGTTTAAATTGATCCTGTGACATGTTTCTGGTGAATCAAGATTAGATCAGACGGGTAGCATCATCGCCGCCTGACATAGAACATCTCCGGTGAATCAATATTAGATGGTAGCATCATTAGCGTCAATATATATCGAAGGAAAATGTCAGCAGACTCGTATGTGAACGGTCCCTAATTCAAATGGGACTGATCATCGGCAACACATTAGCATTTTTCCCATCTGCAACCATTAAAGTGTCCCCCTCAATCAACCACCACAAGCTTCCTTTTGAGCTCACACATGAACAACATCTTCAGGTTTTTGCCGGAACCGAGATACCGCGTTTCTTGTGATCATGTATATGAATATTGCATGTATAACTTCACATGCTTACCCAACCTAAAAGTTTGAACCCAAGTGCCTGACTGGCACTAGTGTAACTAGACACCATGTCGTATGGTGTGCCAAAACTACCAGCAAAGTCGAATGGAAGGCTGGAAGAGGACAACAAGGGCTCAACCATGGCTGGTAATGCGCTCGGGTCTGGTCCACCCCGGCCACGAGGACCCTCCGACAGGCGAAGCACATGGACATCTCCACACCGAGTGAGGCAGTAGACCCTACCTTCTTCATGGTACACGAGGTCGACGAGGTGGTCTGTGTCCTTAAGCTACACTGGGTTGAGGAAGGTCCACCCCCTATCCCCCGCGGTGACACAGACGAGCCTATCAGCATCGCATATGGCGGGGGCAAGGAAGTCGTGCCTGCCGGGCTTGGTGAGAATAAAAGCTTGGAAACGCCCCTACCATTATAGATCAATGATGATTGATGGCAAACAAACCTCTATGGTCGTGAAAAGATTGAAGAGGCCAAGGGCAAGACATCAATTGCTAGAGCCGATGCAGAGCGCGCCCAAGGGGATGGGTTCAAGGTTGAAGGAGCGCCGCATGTGAAGTGAGGTTGCGGCAGGGTGGCTACCGACACCGTCAAGGATGACCACCTGCGACGGGGACAACGACACGAGAGCACAGCACCACGTCGTGCTAGTGTTGCACTTGAGATCATTGAGGTTGGTGTTAATGCGGCGAAGGAGGTCCGTCGGCGGACAGCACAGTGCGACATGGTCGTGGGCGGATTCTGTTCAGAAATGTTGGTTTGAGCAGGAATAGTGGCGAATGGAAGGTTTGGGAATTTTTTTGCTTGTGAACAATGTTGCAGGTCAAAGTGAGTCAGCACACAGACTTTATCGGTTGGGCTAGGATGAGAGATGAGACAAATATATTAGATTTTTCACCGTTGTCTGTTTTTATTGCTGGGTTGTGTTATTTAATGATGAAATATGTTTATTGTTTGTCAGGATGTGTTTTTAAGTGTTGAAATCGATTCTCAAATGTTGAAATCTATTTTAATGCTTAAATGTCTTACTAATTGCTGAAATCTTTATAAAAGATGAAATTAAGTGTTGAAATATTTTTTTTATTCTTGAGATATCTTATTAATTGCTGAAATATGTTTTTATTGTTGAAATCTCCTAATAAGTGTTGAAATATTTTCTTTATTTATTGGAATTCGTTTTTAAGTGTTGAAATATCTCTTCTTGTAGGTATGTCTTATTAGGTGTTGGAACTTTTTTTGAGCAATTGTTTTATTAAGTGTGGAAATCTGTTTTTAATAATGAAATCTCCTATCAAGTGTTGGAATCTTCTTTATTGCTGGAATGACTTATTTAATGTTGGAAATTTTTATTGAGCAAATGTCTCATAATTAAGTGTTGAAATCGGTTTTAATAATGAAATCTCCTATCAAGTGTTGGAGTCTTCTTTATTGCTGGAATTTCTTATTTAAGTACTCATATATCTTATGAAGTGTTGGAATCTTCCTATTAGAAATAATGGTACTACCGTAAGATATGTGCTTCTAGTATGAAGGTCTTAAATGAGGTACTCCTTCTGATTCAGAGACAAGACACAAAGACCATATGATGTGATTCATGAGTAAACTATGACATGGAGAAAGAGAGAACTCGCAGCATATCAAGATTCAAATGAATAGGGTAAGAAATTCATATATGATGAAATGGATGAGCAAGTTACCTGCTCGAGCTTTGTGTGGCGAGTTGCTAGCTCAGGCAAACAATGCAAAAAGCGCATGCCATGGAGCACATATGTCAAATCTGAACCTCTTCCAATATCCAAACTTACAGCAAGAAGATGGAGAGGAGCAATGACACAAGCTTCTCCATGTCCACCTGCAAAGAACATGCGTTAGCGAAAGGGTGGCTGAAATAGATGTAAACACTGTACCTAAGAAGCACCTGCTCTGGGCCTCCACTTTTCGCCTTGGACTGCAAGACGAAGCTGTCCGACTCCTTGAGCTTCTCACTAAGTTCCCTAGCGGTTGATGCATGGTGTAATAGTAGTAGATGCAGAATCATTTTGGTCTACTTGTCTCGGACGTGATGCCTATGTATGATCATTGCCTTGGATATTGTCATAATTATTTGATTTTCTATCAATTACCCAACAGTAATTTGTCTGCGCACCGTATGCTATTTTTATGAGAGAAGCCTCTAGTGAAAACTATGTCCCTCGAGTCTTTCTTTTATCATCTATTAAAACCAAAAATACCTCGTTGCAATTTGCTTTTATTTATTTTATTTTGTATGTTTGTTCGATCTATCTATAAAAAATTATACCGTTTAATCTTGCTCATAACCCACAGATTGACAACCCCTCTACCCGTTGGGTTGCAAGTATTTGTTGTTTGTGTGCAATTGTTGTTTACTAGTTATTGTTTGGTTCTTCTACTGAATTGATAACCTTGGTTTCATAACTGAGGGAAATACTTATCTCTATTGTACTGTATCATCCTCTCCTCTTCGAGGAAATCCAAACGCAGATCACAAGTAGCAGCAACCTGGGCCAAAGCTGCAAAAACAACATTAGGGAAGAAAATTAGCTACAATTCAACGCAAACGAATTTGCACAAGCATTAGCACCTTTCTTTGGGACTACAGAGATTTGAACAATTACTACTCTTTCCCTTGGGTGCAAATCTGCAGTTCATCACCAACTCTCCCCCCTCTATGCACCGGTGTAACCTCTCTTCTACCCGTTGTAATCTCTACTTAAACATGATGCTCAACGCTATATATTATTTCCCAATGATATATGGCTATCCTATGATGTTTGAATAGATCTGTTTTGTCCTATGGGTTGATTGGTGATCGTGATTGGTTTGAGTTGCATGTTTTATTATTGGTGCTGTTCTATGGTGCTCTCTGTGTCGCGCAAGTGTGAGGGATTCCCATTGTAGGGTTTGCAATATGTTCATGGTTTGCTTATTGTCTGCGTTGCGGGGGTGATAGCAGCCTAAACATGGATAAGTGGGTTATGGCGTATGGGAATAAAGAGGACTTGATACTTTAATGCTATGGTTGGGTTTTACCTTAATGATCTTTAGTAGTAACGGATGTTTTCTAGAGTTCCAATCATAAGTTTATATGATCCAAATAGAGAAAGTATGTTAGCTTATGCCTCTCCCTCATATAAAATTGGAATAATGATTACCGGTCTAGTTATCGATTGGCCAAGGACAAATAACTTTCTTGTGACAAAAAGCTCTCTAATAAAACTAATTCAGTTGTTTCTTTATCTAAAGGGCCCCAAATTTTTAGTATGTGCTCTTTATTATCTTGCAAACCTATCCCACAACACCTACAAAGTACTTCTGGTTTCATACTTGTTCTAGGTAAAGAGAACATTAAGCGTGCGTAGTGTTGTATCGGTGGTTGGTAGAACTTGAGGGAATATTTGTTCTACCTTTAGCTCCTCATTGGGTTCAACACTCTTACTTATCAAAAGAGGCTAGAACTGACCCCCTACACTTGTGGGTTATCAAGACCTTTTTCTGGCACGGTTGCCGGGGAGCAATAGCGTGGGGTGAATATTCTCATGTGTGCTTGTTTGCTTTATCACTAAGTAGATTTTATTTGTTGTTCTAAGTTGTTCTTTATCTTTAATTATGGATATGGAACACGATATACCAAAAAATTTAGGTGTACTTGCTACTCATGGAGATGGCGACCTCCTAAAACCCTCGATGCTCGTTATGTGAAAAATATTGAACACTACTTAGATAATCCTGAGAAAACCCCGTTCAACTTGATAATGGGAGACACATTGGATCAACGTGGATACTTTAGGGATTATCTCTTGACACAAAAAGGGAAACTGTTATGGGATCAAATTGATAAGTTGCATTGGTATGCTTGGAATTTATGCCGGAGATATGATTTTACTTGTTGCTCTAGGATGAAGGCTCCACACCTTCCCTTTTCATGCAAATTTAATGATAATGAAATCTTAGCTTCTTATGCTAATGGTAGATATGATTACTATGATGTGGAATGAATGGAAGAATTTTGTTTCTCTTAAGGGTGCTTATGAAATTGAATCTTTGTTTGAAAAGTATGAAGCTTTAGATGATGATGTTTATAGGCCTGAAAATTTTGCTATACTTAAATATTGCTATGAGAATTATGAATACAATGTCGATATTAATGCATTTATTGAGAAAGTCTCCGCTGTCCAAGAAGAGACTAATATTTTGCAGGAATCTATGGAAGAAGAAATTGATGACACTATGAGCTCATTAGATGAAAAAGATGATGAGGAGAACAAAGAACAAAAGGAGGAAGAGCGGATTAGCTACCCATGCTCACCTTCTAATGAGAGTAACTCTTCAACTCATACATTGTTTAATTTCCCTTCATTCTTACTGAAGGATGATTGCTATGATCCCATGGATTTGTTTGAAATATCCCTTTTTGATGAAATTGATGCTTGCTATGCTTGTGGCCATGATGGCAATATGAATGATGCTTATGGAGATGAACTTGCTATAGTTGCTTATGTTATGAAAGAAATTGTTGCTATTGCACCCACGCATGATATTCCTATTATCTTTTTGAATTCTCCCAACTACACTATATCAGAGAAGTTTACTCTTATTAAGGGTTATGTTGATGGGTTGCGTTCTACTATTGCACATGAGGATTTTGATAAATATAATATGCATGTGCTTGCTGATCCTACTTGTAATTATCCTGAGAGAGGAACTACGTCTCCGCCCCTCTATGTTTCCAATACGATAAAATTACAAGAAACTCTTTATACTATGCACTGGCCTTTACTTGATGTGCATGAATTGTTCTTTTATGACATGGTGATGCATAGGAAGAGAGTTAGACTTCGTTGTTGCATGATATATGTTACTTTGTGCTCACTACTAAATCACAAATCATTGTTAATGAAAATTGGCTTTGATATACCTTGGGATCCAGGTGGATCCATCACTTGAGCACTATATGCCTAGCTTAATGGCTTTAAAGAATGTGATGCCAGGGAGACAACCCGGAAGTTTTAGAGAGTCTTTTTATTCTGTTGTGTGCTTTTATATAGTTTAAAAACAAAAAAATAAAGTGGGGAACCTAAAACTTTTCAAAAGGAAAAGTGAAAGTGAGAAAGAGGAACACCGTTGAAGTGGGGGACATCCTTGAACTTTGTTCATGCTCATGGAAACTTAGTGAATCTCGATTACAGAATTTTTTTAACAAAAATAATTATCCCCTTGTACAAATCCATTGTATTATAAAAATAATGTGCCAAGATTTGCTTTTAGGATGATTAGATTGCTTGTTTGGTATGTGCAGTGCAAAAACAAAAAATTTGGCTGTAGCGCATGAATTTTCTTTTTTTTACTGGAACGTCGAGTGTTTCTGAAATTTTTACACAGTACTGCTATGCAAATTTTTTATTTTTTCCTAAATTTTCAGAATTTTTTGAACTACAGAAGTATGGTATATGTTCAGATTGCTACAGACTGTCCTGTTTAAGGCATATTCTGTTTTTGATGCATTGTTTTGCTAGTTTTGATGTAACTATCAATTTTATCAGTAGTATAAGCCATGGAGAAGTTATAGTACAGTAGATACAATGCAAAAACAAAATAAATGGGTTTGCAATAGTACTTAAAGTGATGATTTGTTTTATTGTACTAACGGATCTCACGAGGGTTTTGTTAATTTCTGTGTGATTGAAGTTTTCAAGTTTTGGGTGAGATCATGATGGATGAAGGAATAAAGAGTGACAAGAGCCTAACCTTGGGGATGCCCGAGGCACCCCTAGGTAATATTCAAGGACTCCTGTCATCACGTCCCTAGTTCTGGTATGATCTAGGCTTGCTTGTGCATCATGTTTAAGTTCCAAATGAATTTGAAATGGGGAATGTTTCAAACCCTAGCACCAAAGCAAATTCAAATAGATGCAAATTAAAAATGGAATTTCAATTAACCCAAAATGCTTTTCAAAAATGTCCATGGTCTTTGAGAAATGTTGCAAACAACAACCAGAGGTGATGCACATTTTTGCTAAACATTTTGGATTTTTGAATGAACCCATATGTATTTGAATTGGAGCTGTTTAAAATAATATAAATATTTTGAAGGCTCCAAAAATGTTGGAAATTGGTGAGGGCCTCTGGTATATTATAACCAGTGGTCACAAGGAATCTCACATTTTTATAATTGTGCTAGTATTTATTTTAAGTCAAAAACAAATGTCAGAAATAGAAAAGAAAACAAAAATGGAGAGATGCTTACCTGGGCCACCTGCGGCCTGGCACTGGCCGGCCCGTTCCTGTTCTGCCCAGCCACCAGGGGCAGAGCCGTCTTCTTCCTCCTCTTGCCAGTAGGCAGAGGGGAAGCAGTGCCCGACGCCGTGCACGCTGGCATGCAGCTGCCTGCCTGGCTCTTTCTCCTTACGCCAGACGTCGCCACGCGCCGCCCCGTTCCCCTCTCACTCTCCCGTGCCCATTCTCTCCTCTCCCTCGCTCTCTCTCACCATGGCCGAGTGGTGCTGTCGCTGCCGCACGCCATTGTCGCGGCCACCGCCTCCCCCTCGCCCTCTCTTCGAGGCCAGAAGCTCCGCCATGTCGTCCTCCACCTCTTCGTCAAGCCACGCGCCTCGGGAGGCCCTGGAGAGCCGCCTCACCGCCGTCTTCATCTCCAGTCGCCGGAGATCATCTTCGCCGCCCCGTCGTCTTCGACGCGTCCTTGAGCTCGCCGACCGCCTCGTCCGAACCACCGTGAGCTTCTACGCCTTTCCCCTCTCTCCGTTTAGCCGCCTGCACGCCGTAGCCCCTTTCCCCGACGTGGCCGAACTCCGGCCGCCGCACTCGTCGTCGCCGGCGCCACTCCGGCCACTCCCCGGCCGTGCCACCACCACAGTTGGATGCGAACGAGCGTCCGCATCCCGTAGCTGCACTCCGCACGCCAAATGGCCCCCTGTAGGCAAAACCCCCAGCGCCCCGCCGCATTTGGACTCGCCGGCGGCTAAACGCCGGCAACCGCTGACCTTTGACCGGCATGGGTTGACCACAGCCCGGTTTGACCTCCCCCCTCTCTCTCAATGACAGATGGGCCCCGGCGCCCCCTAATTAGTAGTTAGGATTAATTAACCCTCTATTAATTAACCATGACACTGACATGTGGCCCCCACACGTCAAATTTGACCTGTCCAGCGCCGTTGACTTGGTGACGCAAGCATGAAGTCATGCTGACGCAGTTATTCTTTTTCTGGAATTATTTTAAAACAGGAAATTCCAGAAAATATTCTAAACTTCAAAAATTCATATGAATTCAACCGTAGCTCAGATTGAAATGATTTATATATGAAAAATTATCAGAAAAATGCAATATATCCATCTGTACCAGTTTCATGCATGATAAACCAAGTTATACCTGCTGTATAAGTGAAACAATATAATGGCATTTATGAAGGACTTATTTTGGAGATGCATTTGAATCTTTGGTTCAAATGGACTTCATGCAAATGAATGCTAGTTGCATTAGCTCAGATAACAACACATCTTCATGCCATCTTCATGCATCATATTGTTGCATATGCTTGTGTTTGATTGTCGACACCGTTCCTTCTCGATAGGTCTTTGCTCCAGAGACCGTTGCAGAGTACCTGTCTGTGAAGCAGTGCCTCCCTTGTTGATCTACCAGGCAAGCAAACCCCCTTGTTCATTCCGATACAATCCCACTCTTTCGCTCCTGCTCTCTTTTATTGCATTAGGATAACAACGATTCAACTGTTACTTTATGCTACGGTAGTTGAGCCCATTCCTCTACATGACCTGTCATTGCCACAGTAAATAGTTGAAACTCACTAGCATGTGTAGGAGTTGATTGAGCCATGTTGTGTTCCTACCATGCCATGCCTGCTATTTCTTAGAGTTGTGTCGGGTCTGATTCATTGGGAATGGATTGGAGTGTTATGCTATGTTCCGATGCTAAGAGTTAAGCGTGTGAACACGATTTGGTAAAGGTAGCGGTGAGAGGCCATGTAGGAGTACATGGTGGGTTGTCTCATTGGGACCGTACTTAAGAACCGAGTTCTGTGTAAGTTGTCCAATGACTAGCTACTACCACACATTGGGCTCCGGGCGCTCCAAGCTCTCTCGACTTATTAACCAACTTGATCTTTGTCCAGGAGTTGCAACTAGTTTTTGGTGTTTGTAGGTAGTGCTGTTTTTCTACCGAGTGGCATCCGGCAGGGTGGGCTTGGGACAGACTAGGCACAGGTGGCACGGTGTACCAAGTGGCACCCGGATGGTGGGCTTGGGAACCCTGCTCACATCGTTTGGGGCCGTGAGCGACACCCCGGCCGGATCTCCTTGCGGATGGAACCCGAATAGGCGATAAACCTGGACTAGAGTCTTGTGTGGTTAGTCAGGTCGTGGCCGACACCCTCGCCAGGCTTCCGCTTGAAGGTTGCCGAGATACATGACGTGTACATGGTGATAAGTGGTGAGAGTGTGTGTGAAGAAGTACACCCCTGCAGGGTTATCATGATCTATTCGAATAGCCGTGTCCTCGGTTATGGACTTCTTGGATGCTTACGTGGTACATAGACAACTTGAAGTGGATACACTAAAATGCTCAAGATAAGTGTGAGTGCTATGGATGGCCTCCTCGTAGAGAGACGGGGATGAATCCATAGTAGTGTATTGATGTGGTGATTAGTGGACTCGTGTGCGCTGCTTCACCTCAAAGAAGTTCTTGTAGTCGTAGAACAGGATAGCCACCGAGTCAAAGCTGGCTTGCTGCAACTAAACCCCACATTACCTTCTTGATACAAATGCATGCGTGATAGGATCTGATGTAAGTCTTGCTGAGTACCTTTGTACTCACGTTGCTTTATTTATGTTTTTGCAGCAGAGACTTCGGTCTTACTAGTAGTTCCGCTTGGACTTCGACGAGTAGCTTGTTACCTCAGCTACGATCTTGCACCCTTGGGAGGGTCTTGTAGATAGTCAGGCTTCTCAGCCTTTTTCTTTTGTAGTTGTCTGTACTCAGACATGTAATGCTTCCATTGCTTGTATGCTCTGAATGTTGGGTCATGTGACCCCTGTTTGTATTTACTGCTATGTAGCTCTTCTGGGACTTATCTATATGAGTTTGCGTTATGTTGTGATGCCATGTTGTACAACACATACTTGCATGTTATGCGTACGTGTAACGTGTATTGCTATGTGTGGGATCCGACAATCTAGTTGTTTATCCTTGGCAGCCTATCATATGGGGAAATGTAGTCTAGTGCTTCCTGAGCGATAGTAGTCCACTACAGCCCGGTCCACCGGAGTCCTGCTAGCCTAGCACTACTGCTCGGAACACTTGACTGGCCGGCATGTGTTTCACTTCGTTCCTGTGTCTGTCCCTTCGGGGAAATGTCACGCGATGACATCTGGAGTCCTGCCTAGCCTGCTACAGCCCGGGTTACCGGAGTCCTGTTAGCCCAGTGCTACAGCTCGGATTCACACGTTGATGACCGACATGCTCGATGTGATTCATGTATGCCTGTCCTCATGGGTTAGTGCTGCTTTGGATTCACGACTAGCCATGTCGCCCCGGGTTCTTTGTCATATGGATGCTAGCGACACTATCATATACGTGAGCCAAAAGGCGCAAACGGTCCGGGGCCAGGTAAGGTGGCACCCGTGGGAATACCGTGCGTGAGGCCGCAAAGGTGATATGAGGTGTTACATGCTAGATCGGTGTGACTTAGGATCGGGGTCCCGACAACTCCCAAGCAACTAAGCTTGGGGATGCTCCAGAAGGCTTCTCCTCTTTCTTCCAACGATCATGGGTAATTTTACTTGGAGCTATATTTTTATTCATCACATGATATGCGTAAATCATGGAGCGTCATGTGCTTTTTATTTTTATTTTACTAATGCACCATGCTGGTATGAGATAGTCCTTGGTTGATTTATAGAATGCTCTTTGCACTTCACTTATATCTTTTGAGTAAATTTTATGGAGATTTATTTTGAAACATATGTGATTTTTGGGAATCAGAATCAACGCGAAACGATGCCCGATGGGCCCACATGCCCTAGGGGCGCGCCCCCTACCCAAGGCGCGGCAAGGAGGCTTGTGCCCACCCCGTAGGGCGGTTGGTTCCCTTCTTTCGCTGCACGAAAGCTAATATCAAGATAAAAATTGTGTTAAATTTAAGCCAAATCGGAGTTACGGATCACCAAGAGTTTAAAAATGGTGAAAGGCCAGAATCTGGGAGCACAGAAATAGAGGGAAACAGAGAGAGACAAAGAGAAAGAGAGAGAGAGAGAGAGAGAGAGAGAGAGAGATCCCCGATGTACCCTCTACTTGAACATTGTGCTTTATGCTTCATACTATTATCCAATGATGTGTTGCCATCCTATGATGTCTGAGTAGATTTTGGTTGTCCTATCGGGTAATTGGTAAATTGCTATGATTGGTTTAATTTTCTTGTGGTTATGTTGCTGTCCTTTGGTGCCCATCATATGAGCGTGCATGTGGATCACACCATAGGGTTAGTAATATGTTGATAGGACTATGCATTGGAGGGCAAGGGTGACAGCAACTTCCGCCTACCATAAAAATTGATTCATACGGGATTAAAGGGGGACCAATATATATTTTAATGCTATGGTTGGGTTTTACCTTAATGAACATTAGTAGTTGCGGATTCTTGCTAATAGTTCCAATCATAAGTGCATTGAAATCCAAATAAGGGATGACATGCTAGTAGTGGTCTCTCCCACATGAAAACTTGCTATCGGTCTAGTAACGTAGTCAATTGCTTAGGGACAATTTCGCAAATCCTTCCACCACTTTTCCATACTCGTTAAACTAACTTAATTGTTTTTTATCTAAATAGCACCTAACTTTTATTTTCATGTTCTTTATTATCTTGCAAACCTATCCCTTTACACCTACAAGGTACTTCTATTTTCATACTTATTCTAGGTAAAGCGAACGTTAAGCATGTGTAGAGTTGTATCGATGGTCGATAGAACTTAAAGGGAATATAAATTCTACCTTTAGATCCTTGTTGGGTCGACACTCTTATCTATCGAGAAAGGCTACAACTGATCCCCTATACTTGTGGGTTATCAAGACCTTTTTCTGGCGCTGTTGACAGGGAGCAATAGCACGGGGTGAATATTCTCATGTGTGCTTGTTTGCTTTATCCCTAAGTAGATTTTATTTGTTGTTCTTAGTTGTTCTCTATCTGTAGTTATGGATATGGAACACGAAATACCAAAAAAAATAGGTGTACTTGCTACTCATGGAGATGGGGAACCTCCTAAAACCATCGATGCTCGTTATGTGAAAAATATTAAACACTACTTTGATAATCTTGAGAAAACCCCATTCAACTTGAGAATGGGAGACACGTTGGATCGCGGGTCGCGCGCTACAGCCCGAAGGGGCGATGCAGCTGCGACAGGTGGGTCGGGGCGATGGCGGTCGCCGCGGGCCGCGGCGCGACGGCCCGAAGGGGCGGCGCAGCAACGGAACCTGGGTCGGTGCAACCGCATGAACGGCTCCGGACGGTGGCCTTGACCGCGTGCCACGCTCGCTATGGCCCGACGGGGCGACGCGGCGTCGGTGCGAGGGTCGGTGCAGCAAATGGACGGCCTGGAGCGGACGGACTCGAGGCGGTGGTGGACCGCGGGCCGCGACACTACGAACCAAAGGGGCGACGCAGCAGTGACACGAGTCGGTGCAGCTGGGAGAGGAACCACGGGGCGGTAGTGCTGCGGTCCAATGGGGCGACGCAGCGGCAGCCCGTTGCTCGATTGGTAGAGGGGCGCGCAGAACTCGGGGACAATGTTCACGGGACCTGCGGAGGCGCATGCAACTGACAGCCAGGTCGGCCGGGGGCGTAGATGAGGCGGATCGTGGTGGTGAACGGGTGATCAAGCCGATCGTGTGAGAGGTCGAGGACGCCGCTCGGTGGAGGCGTGGTGGCGGCAGAGTCCGAGATGAAGCCGGCGATGACAGTCGACAGGGCGGCCGTACCGGCGCGGAGTAGATCGACGGGTGGGCCGGCGCGCGTGGGGTGGTTGTGGTTGGCCGCTGCTGGCGCGAGGTCGCCGGGTCGGGGCGATGCAGGAGTCTAGGTCGGAGCAGGGCGGTGACGGCTGGCGCAGGGCGATTGGCGGGCCGCTGCATGGACGGCGGCTGGCCCTAATGGGTGGCCTCGGCGCGCGTGGCCGCCGGGTCGAAGGAGAGGCCGGCTTGTCACGCCAGGATCGAAGTAGAGGCGCACGGGGGCCGACGGCGGCGGCAGGTGACGCAAACCGATTTTAAATCAAAAAACTAAAAAAAACGCCGATCAAAGCGACCAACGAGAGAGAGAAAATCCGAACATGTTAGAAGGGATAGAGAGGGATTCGTGGAATCGTTGATGATGTATTGCTTGAGCCTCATGGACATATAAGGGATAGAGAGGGATTCGTGTGAAGTACATGATCTACTTTTTTTTCGGGATAAAGTACATGATCTACTTGAAGTAGAAGACAAGTCGGAATACTTTCTAGTCTATCCTTTGTTTTCAATACAATCACCTGACTCAACATGAACGATGTATGAAACAGTAATCGTATCCTATGGTACGCGTTCCTTGGCAGTGTCCGTGTTGGGTACACCGTACGTGTTGGACGCCTTATGTCGGTTCAGCAGCCGGGTTTAAGTAGACATGTCCGTACCTTGTGTAACTACTACACCGTATCTCCAGACGAGCCTTTTGTGTCGATCGATTCCCAGCTTCCGACGCTAGCGCATGTCGCCGCCCAGATTCGATCGGCTGCGTCCCCCGTGCCGTGCACTAGGAAACTGGCAACCATGGAGCTGCTCCTCCCCGACGACGTGCTGGCTTGCATCCTCCGCCGCCTCAACCCGCGCAGCCTGGCGGCGTCCTGCAGGCGTGGCACGATGTCGTCGACGCCCGGAGCCTGCTGCGCGCGGACCTCCTCCCGCTCTCGGTCTACGGGATCTTCTTCGTGGAGGAGGTGATCCTGAGCAGCATGCGATTGTTCGCCCGCCCCCTGATGGAGATGGAGCACAAAATCGCCGTCAGGTTCGACTACCTGGACGAGGACGTCCCCCGCCCAGACTACCAACATCTGGAAGTACTGGATCACCGCAACGGCCTGCTCTTGCTCAGGGACTGGGTGGTTAACCCGGCGACCCGGCAGTGCGCGCCCTTGCCCCCGCCGCCGCCTCTACGTGCAGGGATGGAAGCTTTCTTTGACACCAGATACCTTGTGTTTGATCCCGCTGTATCGCCGCACTACCATGTGTTTTCGATCCCTAGAGTCTTGCGCAGCACTGTTGAGCTAACCAAATTCACCGACGAGACGGAATGGCCGCCATCGCCGTACACGCTCACCGTGTTCTCCTCGACAACACGGAGGTGGGAGGAGAGGTCTTTTGTTCGACAAGAAGGAGAAGCGGCCACACGGACTACCATAGCTGACATCAACTTCTCTCCTCGGAAGCAACGCTACGCCGTCCACTGGCGGGATGCGCTTTATGTGCATTCCCAAGACGATTCCATTATACGGTATATATGAGCTCAACCCTCCTTTTTACTACTATTAGGACATTTTTCTCTCCTTCCTCCATCACGGTTTATAGGGCATGTGCGTCGTTCTATATTGACAATTTAACTAGCTATATATGTATTATATGTAATGAAAAATATATCATTTGTGCAGTATAACCTTGTCGACCCATAAGTACCAAGTGATTCCATCTCCAATAGGACGTCAAGTGACATATCTAAAATCTCTCTACTTGGGGAAATCCATCAACGGCGTCTACTGTGCACTAATCTTTAATTTGGAGGAACGGCTACGGATTTGGCTACTTAATGATGATGAGGTACGCGGTCAAACAAAATGGGTGCTCAAGAATGACGTGAGCATTCAACCACTCGTGGGAATAACACATCAACACTTTGGCCTTCAAAACAATGGACTTTGGACTTTGCAAAACACTTCCTACGAACCAATGGCGGAGCAGAAATTTGAATGGGATCCTGACAGCGGCATTACCCTTGAAGCTGAGGCTAAGGCTCCAATAGATCACCTTCATGATGATATTCGTACCCTAGGATTTCATCCTTACAAGGAGATTCTCTTCTTATGGACAAATTGCAAAAGAGTAGTAGCTTACCATTTGAACAGTTCCAAGGCTCAAGACGTGGGAAAGTTACCCGTACCATCGATAGAAACGTCTTTTGTATACACACCCTTGTTGGATGGGGAAATATTAGGAAAATAGTTAACATAGTTGTTGGCATCAAAGTGGTGGTATCAGTCAAATGTAAGATGATGTCATATTGATCTCTGTAACATATGTACCCCCGGAGTATCGGCGTTGACTAATTTTTTGTTCCCTACCTTTTCTTGTATTTTAACTTAATTTATGTTGTGTGTTTCCACGATGTTTTGCAACCGAATGCTGAGTTTGTGCAATGCATGCCATTGTTGGATGGGGGAATAATCAGAAAACAGTGTACGTACTAATATAGTAGTCAGCATTGACACTTCGATTTCCCACTTCTTGACTCTTTGATTTCCCACTACTAGTGCTATGAGGGATCAAGTGCGAGATGTGAGATGACATATTGATTCGACTGGATACTTACCATCTTTTTGTATTTTAATTCATTTATGTGTTCCCACGATGTCGATCCAAGTTGAGAATGAATGTTGAGCTTGCCAAGCAATGAGGAAACCATACTATCGGCGCCGTGCACCACCTCGTTGGTGCTGCTGGTGTTAGTCTAGGCTTTGTTGTGGCTCGGACGAACGAGTTATCAATCATCTTTGTGTGCACTGTAGTTAATCGGTAGTTTAATTGGTAGCTGATCCTACAGTAGGGGTGTGTTTGGTTGCTCGCATGCTCCTTTCTTGCACCCAGCGGCAAGGATTTGGGCCATTTGGTTTGTTGTGGAATCTTTGCTTCACATGAGTTTTAAAGCTGCTAGGAAAGCTCGATCCCAGCGTTCTCGCAAGGCCAGGCCCTGGCAAGCCAAAAGTCGGTCCGCGCCGCACGCACGCGGAAGGGCGGGAGATGCCGCGTCGCCTCGAGTGTGCACGCCATAAATCCCCTCACCGCTCCTCTCCCACCTCTCACTCACCCCTTCCAGAGACGCCATTCCCTCTCTCCTCTCACCGACAGCGATTCCTCCGCCGGCGTTAGATCGGATTACACCATCTCGTACTCCGTTGCCTCTCTCCTCTTGTACTCCGCCGGCGATTGGCCGTCATATTCTATGCTGCCATCTCATTTCGCCGGGCTCCCTCAACGGCAGCAATGGCGGTAAGTGCTCAATCATCCCACAATCGTTGCTGCTATGGTAGATCTGTTTGAATCGGCACATTTCGTGTCTAATTTCTTACATGCACGGTACTTTGTTAGTGCTAGGGCGGATTTTAAGCGCTAGGTTTCTTGTTCGTACGGCTAGGGTTCTTGTTCGTACGGCTAGTGTTTTTGTTCATCTTGTTCGTCGTTCTCATATGGGGTTCATAGTTAGCAGATCCGGCACTACATTCCTCAGATCTCTATCTATATTATACCAATTAGCCAGATTTGCAAGATATTCCGATTTTAGTACTGTTTAGGGACGATTCACACTAGGGATTTAGTAGCAAAACTGTTCGTGGCAGGCCGATGATGAATTGGTATCATGTTGTATTTCCAGGGTTGGATTTGTGAACCATGATGTCTGAACACAACTAGTGTTCATTCAACACGGTTCGCTTACACCATCCCTGGAGATCATGCGTGACTACTGCCACATGCAGTAAGTTTGCATGCACCATCATAGGTTGTCTTTCCACATGCAGTAAGTTTTCGAATTTAGGACATGTTTGCAATTTTGCCGATGATTTAAAAGCAGGGTACAAATGAAGGGATGGCACTGCGGAACCTAGGTGCAAGATAAACGATCGTTTTATCGTGTCCCTTGGTTCCACGGTATCATCTCTTCATTTGTTCTGTCTCCATTGTTCTATGAGGCAGCATTTCGTGTTAAATCTCTTGCGACGATGATTAAATCTAGCCACATGGTTGTTTAAGGGGCTCGGGTTGGTGAACCTAGTGGGTTGCAACAACAAAGTTGGTGTGCCTCTAACTGAAGGAAATATGCCCTAGAGGCAATAATAAAGTTATTATTTATTTCCTTATATCATGATAAATGTTTATTATTCATGCTAGAATTGTATTAACCGGAAACATAATACATGTGTGAATACATAGACAAACAGAGTGTCACTAGTATGCCTCTTCTTGACTAGCTCGTTAATCAAAGATGGTTATGTTTCCTAACCATAGACAAAGAGTTGTTATTTGATTAACGAGATCACATCATTAGTTGAATGATCTGATTGACATGACCCATTTCATTAGCTTAGCACCCGATCGTTTAGTATGTTGCTATTGCTTTCTTCATGACTTATACATGTTCCTTTGACTATGAGATTATGCAACTCCCGTTTACCGGAGGAACACTTTGTGTGCTACCAAACGTCACAACGTAACTGAGTGATTATAAAGGAGCTCTACAGGTGTCTCCAAAGGTACATGTTGGGTTGGCGTATTTCGAGATTAGGATTTGTCACTCCGATTGTCGGAGAGGTATCTCTGGGCCCTCTCGGTAATGCACATCACATAAGCCTTGCAAGCATTGCAACTAATGTGTTAGTTGTGAGATGATGTATTACGAAACGAGTAAAGAGACTTGCCGGTAACGAGATTGAACTAGGTATTGGATACCGACGATCGAATCTCGGGCAAGGAACATACCGATGACAAAGGGAACAACGTATGTTGTTATGCGGTCTGACCGATAAAGATCTTCGTAGAATATGTAGGACTCCCCCCCTTGCGCGCCCCTCCTTGGCCGGCCGCCCCTCCCCTTGGCTCCTTTATATATGGGGGCAGGGGGCACCCTAGAACACACAAGTTGATCTTCGTGATCGTTCCTTAGCCGTGTGCGGTGCCCCCCTCCACCATATTCCACCTCGGTCATATCGTTGCGGTGCTTAGGTGAAGCCCTGCGACGGTAGAATATCAAGATCGTCACCACGCCGTCGTGCTGACGGAACTCATTCCCGAAGCTTTGCTGGATCCGAGCCCGGGGAGCGTCATCGAGCTGAACGTGTGCTAAGAACTCGGAGGTGCCAGAGTAACGGTGCTTGGATCGGTTGGACCGGGAAGACGTACGACTACTTCCTCTTCGTTGCGTCAACGCTTCCGCTTCGGTCTACGAGGGTACGTAGACAACACTCTCCCCTCTCGTTGCTATGCATCACCATGATCTTGCGTGTGCGTTGGAAAATTTTGAAATTACTACGTTCCCCAACAGTGGCATCCGAGCCTAGGTTTTCATGGTTTGATGTTATATGCACGAGTAGAACACAAGTGAGTTGTGGGCGATATAAGTCATACTGCCTACCAGCATGTCATACTTTGGTTCGGCGGTATTGTTGGATGAAGCGGCCCGGACCGACATTACGCGTACGCTTACACGAGACTGGTTCTACCGCCGTGCTTTGCACACAGGTGGCTAGCGGGTGTCAGTTTCTCCAACTTTAGTTGAACCGAGTGTGGCTATGCCCGGTCCTTGCGAAGGTTAAAACGGCATCAACTTGACAAACTATCGTTGTGGTTTTGATGCGTAGGTAAGATTGGTTCTTGCTAAGCCCGTAGCAGCCACGTAAAATTTGCAACAACAAAGTAGAGGATGTCTAACTTGTTTTTGCAGGGCATGTTGTGATGTGATATGGTCAAGACATGATGCTAAATTTTATTGTATGAGATGATCATGTTTTGTAACCGAGTTATCGACAACTGGCAGGAGCCATATGGTTGTCGCTTTATTGTATGCAATGCAATCGCCCTGTAATGCTTTAATTTATCACTAAGCGGTAGCGATAGTCGTAGAAGCATAAGATTGGCGAGACGACAACGATGCGACGATGGAGATCAAGGTGTCGCGTCGGTGACGATGGTGATCATGATGGTGCTTCGAAGATGGAGATCACAAGCACAAGATGATGATGGCCATCAAGATGATGATGGCCATATCATATCACTTATATTGATTGCATGTGATGTTTATCTTTTATGCATCTTATCTTGCTTTGATTGACGGTAGCATTATAAGATGATCTCTCACTAATTATCAAGAAGTGTTCTCCCTGAGTATGCACCGTTGCGAAAGTTCTTCGTGCTGAGACACCACGTGATGATCGGGTGTGATAGGCTCTACGTTCAAATACAACGGGTGCAAAACAGTTGCACACGCGGAATACTCAGGTTATACTTGACGAGCCAAGCATATACAGATATGGCCTCGGAACACGGAGACCGAAAGGTCGAGCGTGAATCATATAGTAGATATGATCAACATAGTGATGTTCACCATTGAAACTACTCCATTTCACGTGATGATGATCATGGTTTAGTTGATATGGATCACGTGATCACTTAGAGGATTAGAGGGATGTCTATCTAAGTGGGAGTTCTTAAGTAATATGATTAATTGAACTTAAATTTATCATGAACTTAGTACCTGATAGTATTGCTTGTTCTATGTTGATTGTAGATAGATGGCCCGTGCTTGTTGTTCCGTTGAATTTTAATGCGTTCCTTGAGAAAGCAAAGTTGAAAGATGATGGTAGCAATTACACGGACTGGGTCCGTAACTTGAGGATTATCCTCATTGTTGCACAGAAGAATTACGTCTGGAAGCACCGCTGGGTGAGGCCTGCTGCAGGAGCAACACCAGATGTTATGAACGTGGCAGAGCAAAGCTGATGACTACTCGATAGTTCAGTGTGCCATGCTTTACGGCTTAGAATCGGGACTTCAACGACGTTTTGAACGTCATGGAGCATATGAGATGTTCCAGGAGTTGAAGTTAATATTTCAAGCAAATGCCCGGATTGAGAGATATGAAGTCTCCAATAAGTTCTATAGCTGCAAGATGGAGGAGAACAGTTCTGTCAGTGAGCATATACTCAAAATGTCTGGGTATAATAATCACTTGATTCAATTGGGAGTTAATCTTCCAGATGATTGCGTCATTGACAGAATTCTCCAATCACTTCCACCAAGCTACAAGAGCTTCGTAATGAACTATAATATGCAAGGGATGGATAAGAATTCCCGAGCTCTTCGCAATGCTAAAGGCTGCGGAGGTAGAAATCAAGAAGGAGCATCAAGTGTTGATGGTCAACAAGACCACTAGTTTCAAGAAAAAGGGCAAGGGAAGAAGAAGGGGAACTTCAAGAAGAACAAGCAAGTTGCTGCTCAGAAGAAACCCAAGTCTGGACCTAAGCCTGAAACTGAGTGCTTCTACTGCACAGACTGGTCACTGGAAGCGGAACTGCCCCAAGTATTTGGCGGATAAGAAGGATGGCAAGGTGAACAAAGGTATATTTGATATACATGTTATTGATGTGTACCTTACTAATGCTCGCAGTAGCGCCTGGGTATTTGATACTGGTTTTGTTGCTAATTTGCAACTCGAAACAGGGGCTACGGATTAAACGAAGATTGGCTAAGGACGAGGTGACGATGCGCGTGGGAAATGGTTCCAAAGTCGATGTGATCGCCGTCGGCACGCTACCTCTACATCTACCTGGGGATTAGTTTTAGACCTAAATAATTGTTATTTGGTGCCAGCGTTGAGCATGAACATTATATCTGGATCTTGTTTGATGCGAGACGGTTATTCATTTAAATCAGAGGAATAATGGTTGTTCTATTTATATGAGTAATATCTTTTATGGCGGATATCGTTATTTTCTCACCTTCACAGATGATTTAAGCAGATATGGGTATATCTACTTAATGAAACACAAGTCTGAAACATTTGAAAAGTTCAAAGAATTTCAGAGTGAAGTGGAAAATCATCGTAACAAGAAAATAAAGTTTCTATGATCTGATCGTGGAGGAGAATATTTGAGTTACGAGTTTGGTGTACATTTGAAACGATGCGGAATAGTTTCGCAGCTCACGCCACCCGGAACACCACAACGTAATGGTGTGTCCGAACGTCGTAATCGTACTTTACTTGATATGGTACGATCTATGATGTCTCTTACAGATTTACCGCTATCGTTTTGGGGTTATGCTTTAGAGACGGCCGCATTCACGTTAAATAGGGCACCATCGAAATCCGTTGAGACGACGCCTTATGAACTATGGTTTGGCAAGAAACCAAAGTTGTCGTTTCTAAAAGTTTGGGGCTGCGACGCTTATGTGAAAAAGCTTCAACCTGATAAGCTCGAACCCAAATCAGAGAAATGTGTCTTCATAGGATATCCAAAGGAAACTACTGGATACACCTTCTATCACAAATCTGAAGGCAAGACTTTTGTTGCTAAATTCGGAAACTTTCTAGAGAAGGAGTTTCTCTCGAAAGAAGTGAGTGGGAGGAAAGTAGAACTTGATGAGGTAACTGTACCTGCTCCCTTGTTGGAAAGTAGTTTATCACAGAAACCGGTTTCTGCGACAACTACACCAGTTAGTGAGGAAGTTGATGATCATGATCATGAAACTTCAGATCAAGTTAATACTGAGCCTCGTAGATCAACCAGAGTAAGATCCGCACCAGAGTGGTACGGTAATCCTGTTCTGGAAGTCATGCTACTAGATCATGATGAACCTACGAACTATGAAGAAGCGATGGTGAGCCCAGATTCCGCAAAATGGCTTGAAGCCATGAAATATGAGAAGGGATCCATGTATGAGAGAAAGTGTGGACTTTGGTTGACTTGCCCGATGGTCGGCAAGCAATTGAGAATAAATGGATCTTCAAGAAGAAGACTGACGCTGACGGTAATGTTACTTTCTACAAAGCTCGACTTGTCGCAAAAGGTTTTCGACAAGTTCAAGGGATTGACTATGATGAGACCTTCTCACCCGTAGCGACGCTTAAGTCTGTCCGAATCATGTTAGCAATTGCCGCATTTTATGATTATGAAATTTGGCAGATGGATGTCAAAACTGCATTCCTGAATGGATTTCTGGAAGAAGAGTTGTATATGATGCAACCAGAAGGTTTTATCGATCCAAAGGGAGCTAACAAAGTGTGCAAGCTCCAGCGATCCATTTATGGACTGGTGCAAGCCTCTCGGAGTTGGAATAAATGCTTTGATAGTGTGATCAAGGCATTTGGGTTTGTACAGACTTTTGGAGAAGCATGTATTTACAAGAAAGTGAGTGGGAGCTCTGTAGCATTTCTGATATTATATGTGGATGACATATTACTAATCGGAAATGATATAGAATTTCTGGATAGCATAAAGGGATACTTGAATAAGAGTTTTTCAATGAAAGACCTCGGTGAAGCTGCTTACATATTAGGCATTAAGATCTATAGAGATAGATCAAGACGCTTAATTGGACTTTCACAAAGCACATACCTTGACAAAGTTTTGAAGAAGTTCAAAATGGATCAAGCAAAGAAAGGGTTCTTGCCTGTGTTACAAGGTGTGAAATTGAGTAAGACTCAATGCCCAATCACTACAGAAGATAGAGAGAAAATGAAAGATGTTCCCTATGCTTCATCCATAGGCTCTATCATGTATGCAATGATGTGTACCAGACCTAATGTGTGCCTTGCTATAAGTCTAGCATGGAGGTACCAAAGTAATCCAGGAGTGGATCACTGGACAGCGGTCCAGAACATACTGAAGTACCAGAAAAGGACTAAGGATATGTTTCTCGTATATGGAGGTGACAAAGAGCTCATCGTAAACGGTTACGTTGATGCAAGCTTTGACACTGATCCGGACGATTCTAAATCGCAAACCGGATACGTGTTTACATTAAACGGTGGAGCTGTCAGTTGGTGCAGTTCTAAACAAAGCGTCGTGGCGGGATCTACATGTGAAGCGGAGTACATAGCTGCTTCGGAAGCAGCGAACGAAGGAGTCTGGATGAAGGAGTTCATATCCGATCTAGGTACCTAGTGCATCGGGTCCAATGAAAATCTTTTGTGACAATACTGGTGCAATTGCCTTGGCAAAGGAATCCAGATTTCACAAGAGAACCAAGCACATCAAGAGACGCTTCAATTCCATCCGGGATCTAGTCCAGGTGGGAGACATAGAGATTTGCAAGATACATACGGATCTGAATGTAGCAGACCCGTTGACTAAGCCTCTTCCACGAGCAAAACATGATCAACACCAAGGCTCCATGGGTGTTAGAATCATTACTGTGTAATCTAGATTATTGACTCTAGTGCAAGTGGGAGACTGAAGGAAATGTGCCCTAGAGGCAATAATAAAGTTATTATTTATTTCCTTATATCATGATAAATGTTTATTATTCATGCTAGAATTGTATTAACCGGAAACATAATACATGTGTGAATACATAGACAAACAGAGTGTCACTAGTATGCCTCTACTTGACTAGCTCGTTAATCAAAGATGGTTATGTTTCCTAACCATAGACAAAGAGTTGTTATTTGATTAACGAGATCACATCATTAGTTGAATGATCTGATTGACATGACCCATTTCATTAGCTTAGCACCCGATCGTTTAGTATGTTGCTATTGCTTTCTTCATGACTTATACATGTTCCTTTGACTATGAGATTATGCAACTCCCGTTTACCGTAGGAACACTTTGTGTGCTACCAAACGTCACAACGTAACTGGGTGATTATAAAGGAGCTCTACAGGTGTCTCCAAAGGTACATGTTGGGTTGGCGTATTTCGAGATTAGGATTTGTCACTCCGATTGTCGGAGAGGTATCTCTGGGCCCTCTCGGTAATGCACATCACATAAGCCTTGCAAGCATTGCAACTAATGTGTTAGTTGTGAGATGATGTATTACGGAACGAGTAAAGAGACTTGCCGGTAACGAGATTGAACTAGGTATTGGATACCGACGATCGAATCTCGGGCAAGTAACATACCGATGACAAAGGGAACAACGTATGTTGTTATGCGGTCTGACCGATAAAGATCTTCGTAGAATATGTAGGATCCAATATGGGCATCCAGGTCCCGCTATTGGTTATTGACCGGAGACGTGTCTCGGTCATGTCTACATTGTTCTCGAACCATAGGGTCCGCACGCTTAACGTTACGATGACAGTTATTATGAGTTTATGCATTTTGATGTACCGAAGGTTGTTCGGAGTCCCGGATGTGATCACGGACATGACGAGGAGTCTCTAAATGGTCGAGACATAAAGATCAATATATTGGAAGCCTATATTTGTACATTGGAATCGTTCCGGGTGAAATCGGCATTTTACCGGAGTACCGGGGGGTTACCGGAACCCCCCGGGGGGTTATTGGGCCTACATGAGCCTTGAGGGAGAAGAGAGAAGGAGGCAGGAGGTGGCCGCACGCCCCTCCCCTTCCTAGTCCGAATAGGACAAGGGAAGGGGGCGGCGCCCCCCCCTTTCCTTCCCCTCTTCCTCCTCTTTCCTCCCTTGTCCTTCTCCAACTAGGAAAGAAGGGAGTCCTACTCGGAGTCCGGGAGTAGGACTCCCCCCTGGCGCGCCCCTCCTTGGCCGGCCTCCCCCTCCCCTTGCCTCCTTTATATACGGGGGCAGGGGGGCACCCTAGAACACACAAGTTGATCTTCGTGATCGTTCCTTACCCGTGTGCGGTGCCCCCCTCCACCATATTCCACCTCGGTCATATCGTTGCGGTGCTTAGGCGAAGCCCTGCGTCGGTAGAACATCAAGATCGTCACCATGCCGTCGTGCTGATGGAACTCATCCCCGAAGCTTTGCTGGATCGGAGCCCGGGGAGCGTCCTCGAGTTGAACGTGTGCTAAAAACTCGAAGGTGCCGGAGTAACGGTGCTTGGATCGGTTGGACCGGGAAGACATACGACTACTTCCTCTACGTTGTGTCAACGCTTCCGCTTCGGTCTACGAGGGTACGTAGACAACACTCTCCCCTCTCGTTGCTATGCATCACCATGATCTTGCGTGTGCGTAGGAAAATTTTGAAATTACTACGTTCCCCAACACTAACTTGGTTCAGTAACACTGAGTCCCTTTCAACTACTGTGAACGATGATTCCACAGTACCTTGTGGATTGTGGGAAGAAATTTATCCTACACTTCCCTTGGTACTATTGCGTTATCGTCTCGCAATTTGTGGGTTTACGAGGCATGTTTTAATTCTCGGCTACTTGTGTTTGCGCACCCTCCCTGAATTTTGCCGATGATTCAATTCTTTAGCACCATGTCTTTCGGGGGGACGATCTTGTACTACCCGATGCCATTCAGAAGATTGTTCTGAATTGTTTTGGTTAGTACACAGTCATCTCCCCGATCTGTGTGTGCTTCTCATATGAGGCTTTGATTTTTATTTACCATTTCTGCATAGGCCTATGATTAAATTTTATGCCACCTTGTGATCAAGGTATCGCCTTTAGTACCTAGCTCGTGTTGTGCTTGATCAGATAATATGCTATGCATGATCCGTGGTACTAAGGGATCATCTCTTGAGTGCTATGCATGATCCCTGGTGTGTTATGAGGCATGTTTTAATTATCTGCTTTCTTTTGCAGTGCCTTGAGGAGGGGGATTTGCAAGCTTCATCCAATAGGCCGAGGGGTAGACCAATGAAGGTTGGCCACTTCCAAGACGATGTTGGCCCATCGCATTTCTCCAAGGTGATCATGAATGCCAATTTCCACCGACTTCCGTGGCTTCATTGGCACTGTCCCGCTCGAGGACCATCACGCTGAAGACGAACACCGGATACGGCTGGAAGGTGAAGCTGAAAGAGATTGATGGAAGGCCACGCGTAGGCTGCACGCCGACACCGCAGAAACCTCTGCTACCAACGCGTAGGGAACCCGTTGCCGGCTGCTCAGGCCTTCACTCGCCGGACACACGCAGCTCCACATCTCCTCCTGCGCAATGCGCCTGTCAGATCTACGCACAAGAACATGGGTAAAGCTGAGAGGTTAGAAATGTTCAGTAAGTTTATGACTCTTCTCCTTCAGATGTTGAGGTCATCCGTTTTAATAGCTAGCACGATTGATTTTCACTCTAATTCAGTGTTTACTTCAACAATTCCGTTTTTATTTACTCCGCATATTAGAGTTGACTGAAGTCAAACTTTGTAATATATAGAAAAGAATTTTAATGTTTACCATAAAAAAATCTATATGATGTGGAAGTACATTCAACAATGAATCTAATGGTATTGATTTGTTATTGTATACGTTAATATTTTTGTCTATAAACTTTGTCAAAGTTTGCAAAGCTTGACTTTGACCAAAGCTAATATGCAGAGTAAATAAAAACGGAGGGAGTATACTAAACCAAGGGAATCTTTTCTTAGCACCACCCACTCCACCAATCCGTTTCGACTCGGGATTTTCACCACGCTACACACGCGCTGGATCGAAGCAATGCCACAGTGCCACACCCACACTGAGGTGAATTGAGACATGACCCGTCGTATCAATGCTTGCCACAGGAAAAAGGGCAGTGTTGGGCGCCGCCGGCCCACACCGGCCCCCAAATTTGGGCCGGTCGGGCCGCCCGATACAACAGTGCACAACTGTCCACCGCGCATCTTCTTCCTTCCCCTCCTCGTCGTCGATGTGGTCAACACAGGGAAATCCATGGCGACCGTAACTCTCTTCCCTCCCCTGACCCCCCGCGCGCGGGGCGTGCGTCCGTCCTTGCCTGTTAGCCCGCCCCTCGATGCTCTCCGTTGAAAAAAAACGCAAAATAAAAATAGGTCGTTGACCCATAGAAGCTTTTTTGTTGCCCCCACCCCCCTCGCAGTTCCATCCATGGGTGCTCCTTCTCGGTGCCGGCTGCAAAACAGCAGCCCTCGCCGGTGTTGCCTTCCCTCCGGTTGCAACTAATGCGCCCCACGGTGTCACTCGCCAGCCGAGCCGGTGGTAGCGAAAAAAGACACTAGTTCCAGCAAGAAAAACAAATGGTGGTAACAAAAATTCGTTGTCCCAGCAAAACTCACAAAAACGGTAGTAACAAAAATGTCCGGTGGTTCCAGCACAACACAAAGCTGCTAGTAGCAAAAAGACGGGAGTGGTTCTAGGAAAAGATTTGATGCAGAAAAAAATCACAGTGGCCACGGCACTACCATCCCCTCGATTGCAGCAAAATCTAAAGAAGGTTCCAGCAAAAAAAGAAGTGGTTCCAGCAAAAGAATGAGGCAACAAAAAATCCATATTAGCACAACTCAAAACAAATTCGATGTAGCAAATGAACTAGCTGGTTCCAGCAAAAAATTCACTTGTTCTAGCAAAATATGAAGTCGCCGGTGAGGCGTGGTTTTGTTCCAACAAGAAGTTCCAACACTTAGTAAGACATTTATAGAAGAGATATTTCAACAATTAAAAAACACTAAATGAGATATCAACACTTATTAGGATATTTCAACAATATAAAAGCACATTTCACAACACTAAATAACACTAGTGCAAAACCGGCCTTTAGTGCCGGCTCATCAACCGGCACTAAAGAGTGGGGACTAAAGGTCCCCCCCTTTAGTACCGGTTCGTCACGAACTGGCGCTAAAGTGCAAACACGTGGCACGAGCCAGGCCCGTGTGCGCGTAGGAATGTTTGGGCATTTTTTTAATTTTTGCTTTAATTTTGTGTTTTCAATTTAATTTGGTGATTGTTTTACATTATAATGAGTTGTTAAATCATTAGGTGGAAGTACCGCGGATTAGTTTCGACTGGAGGATCTAGCTAGCTAAGTGATCAAGTATATATATGCCATATCGATATTATACTTGATCACCTAATTAGGTGATCAAGTTTAATATATATGGATATGGCATATATATATACTTGATCACTTAGGTAGGATCCATCCAGCTGAAACTAATCTGTGGTTTCTTTCATTAAATGATATAATAACTCATCATCGTCATCATATTAATATAAAAACTCTTGCATCATATCATCAACATATATATATATATATACTCTAGCTAGCTAGCTAAAAAACATCATAGTCGTCATTATCACTATTTAATCATCATAGTCATTACCGCTATCTAATCACCACCAATAGTAGCTTAAAGAAGAAACATTCACTTTTACCAGAAGCAAAAATATCATCGAGTTCAACATGATTGTCATGATATTATAAGCGTTCATATATAACACCACAAAAGCAAATCACTCTTTGAGATTAAGTTCAGAACGAAGAACACGGACATAAAAGGACAAGTACTAAGAGCAGCATGAACTAGCTAAATCACTCCTGCTAGCTACTCTCTCTCTCTGGTAAAATAGCATAGAACATGTATAACTCTCCTGATTCATCATACTGGAGCATGCAGATGAACCTGTCTCCTAATCGTGGGCTGCGCTTCTCATTGCTGCCCCCTAGTACTTCTCTGCGATCGTTAACAATTTTGCTCCAATCTTTCACTATTAAGCATTCATCGCTTTTAGAAATCCTGAATGCACTCATGTGCAATGTAGGATATCTTGGTCGTAAGCTAACCATTGACATGTGACCTCTAGTCTCGATCCACTGAGGCACAACTGTCATCGGGAGACCCTGTTGAAGAATATCATATATTAACTAATATACTTAGCAATGAAAGTTTAGCAAAAGATAATGTATGCAAAAGATGCACTGAGGACAAATAGTAAAAATATTACCATCTTTCGTAAATAGATGTGACCGTAGTTCAATACGATCACTATTGGTCGCACGTTTTGAGTATTAACATTTCTAAGTTCAGGAAAAGAATTGTCTTGACAGTATGAAGATCCTCAAGCCATGAAATATAATGACTTATCTCCTCGTAGTTTAGTTCAGCTCTGAGACAGTAGTAGGTCCTGTCTACCAAGCGCCGGACATGTTTGCTTGAATGAAGATAAGTTGTCAATAGAAATTAGTTGTCAATTATTTTTGAATAAGCAATATCAAAGAAAAAAATATAGTTGAGAAGAACTCACATAATGGTAGAATTGGAGGCGTCTGCACATCGACCCATATGTCTCTATTACCTTCAATATCATCTTCCGGATGAATATCAAAGGTGATAACCATACCAGGCTCAAATGCATAAGCCTTGCATAGTGCTTGGCAAGTTTTGCATTCAAAATAGGTGTACGTGTCTGCATTATATACTTTGACGTTGAAAGTATAACCATGCTCAGTTTTCAAGTAAACTCTCTTTACCTCCATAGTTTTCATATCATTGAAACCTATCTTATCCAAGACAAAAATTCTTGCATGGCAGGGGATGCGCTAGTAGAATAGTGAAAATTAAAAATTATAAGTCAGGCAAATGAAGCATATATAAGTCATGCTTAATTACGAAAACAGACTTGTCGTTGTGACTTACTGTATCGAATTCGAAGTTCTTATCCAGCTTGATGCTGAATCACCTATCATCAACAAGGAAATTTCTGTCGCACTGGCCGCGCTGGTCTTCACAGTATTCGCATATAATGAAATTTTTTCCGTCGTCAGATGACATTTCCTATGTTCATATTAGGCGAAACATTAAACACTTACTAATTCAATTAATTCAACTACTTCTATTAATTCAACTAAGCATTTACTAAAAATAAACTAGTTATATTAATTCAACTAGTTCAATTAAACATTTACTAAAAATAAACTAGTTATATTAATTCAATTAGTTCAACTAAGCATTTACTAAAAATAAACTAGTTCTATTAATTTAACTAGTTCAACTAAGCATTTACTAAAAATAAACTGGTTCTATTAATTCAATTAGTTCAACTATGCATTTACTAAAAATAAATTAGTTCTATTAATTCAACTAGCTAAAATAATATAACTAGTTCTATTAATTCAACTAGTTCAAATAATATAACTAGTTCTATTAATTCAACTAGTTCAAATAATAATCTCATATACGTACCTAAATTTTCTTACTAAAAATAAACTATTTATATTAATTCAACTAGTTCAACTAAATATTTACTAAAAATAAAGTAGTTATATTAATTCAATTAGTTCAACTAAGAATTTACTAAAAATAAACTAGTTCTATTAATTCAACTAGTTCAAATAATATAACTAGTTCTATTAATTCAACTAGTTTAAATAATCTCATATACATTTCTTTTCTTACTAAAAATAAACTAGCTCTAATTCATCTAACATGCATTAACATTTCTAACATTCTAAAAATAAACTAGTTATATTAATTAATTCATCTAAACAATAGAAAACAGAAAATAAGTAAAAAAATGTGTGTGTGTGTGTGTACGCGTGTGTGTATGTACATGTGTAGTGTACGTGTAGTGTGTGTGTATGTGTGTATGCGTGTGTGTATGTGTGTGTGTGTGCATGTGTGTGTGTATGTGTGTGTATGTGTGTGTGTATGTGTGTGTGTATGTGTGTGTATGCGTGTGTCTATGGAGCGGGCGCGTACGGGCGACGGGGGCGGTGAGGGCGGCGGCCGGGGATGACGAGACGGGCGGCGGGGGGCGGCGACGACGACGGGCGGCGGGGCCGGCCGGCGACGACGGGGACGACGATGATGGGCGGCGGGGGCGGCGAGGGCGGCGGGGACGCCGATGACATCCGGCGGGGGCGACGGCACGGTGGCGCGGCGGCGGCGGCGTCGGCTTGAGTTTTTTCTAAACAGTTGTTTGCAATTTTTTAAGAAAACGTTGTTCACAAATTTTATGGAAGTTGTTCACATAATTTAAAAAGTTGTTCACTATACTTGTGGAAGTTGTTGTATATACAATTTTTTAAAAGTTGTTCACAAGTTTTTCTTAAGAAAACATGATTTTTTAAAAAGGTAGACAAATTTAGAAAAGTTGTTCACAAAGTATCTAGAAAGTTGTTTGCAAAAACATATAGAAAAGATTGTCCCCAAATTTAAAAAAATTCACAGTATTTTTTTAGGAAAGTTGTTTACACAAATTTAAAGTTATTCCTAGGCAAGTTATTCAATTTTTGAAAAGTTGTTCACAAATTTTAAAAAAATGTTGAAAGGTTTAGAAAAGTTGTTCACTGATCTTTAAAAAAATCCATGAGGGGACAATTTCTTTAATCGTGAGGAAAATGAAGGAAATATGCCCTAGGGGCAATAATAAAGTTATTATTTATTTCCTTATATCATGATAAATGTTATTATTCATGCTAGAATTGTATTAACCGGAAACATAATACATGTGTGAATACATAGACAAACAGAGTGTCACTAGTATGCCTCTACTTGACTAGCTCGTTAATCAAAGATGATTATGTTTCCTAACCATGAACAAATAGTTGTTATTTGATTAACGAGGTCACATCATTAGTTGAATGATCTGATTGACTTGACCCATTCCATTAGCTTAGCACCCGATCGTTTAGTATGTTGCTATTGCTTTCTTCATGACTTATACATGTTCCTTTGACTATGAGATTATGCAACTCCCGTTTGCCGGAGGAACACTTTGTGTGCTACCAAACATCACAACCTAACTGGGTGATTATAAAGGAGCTCTACAGGTGTCTCCAATGGTAAATGTTGGGTTGGCGTATTTCGAGAATAGGATTTGTCACTCCGATTGTCGGAGAGGTATCTCTGGGCCCTCTCGGTAATGCACCTCACATAAGCCTTGCAAGCATTGCAACTAATGAGTTAGTTGCGGGATGATGTATTACGGAACGAGTAAAGAGACTTGCTAGTAACGAGATTGAACTAGGTATTGGATACCGACAATTGAATCTCGGGCAAGTAACATACCGATGACAAAGGGAACAACGTATGTTGTTATGCGGTCTGACCGATAAAGATCTTCGTAGAATATGTAGGAGCCAATATGGGCATCCAGGTCCCGCTATTGGTTATTGACCGGAGATGTGTCTCAGTCATGTCTACATTGTTCTCGAACCGTAGGGTCCGCACGCTTAACGTTACGATGACAGTTATTATGAGTTTATGCATTTTGATGTACTGAAGTTAGTTCGGAGTACCGGATGTGATCACGGACATGATGAGGAGTCTCGAAATGTTCGAGACATAAAGATTGATATATTGGACGGCTATATTCGGACACCGGAAGGGTTCCGGGTGATTTCGGAGAAAACCGGAGTGCCGGAGGGGTTACCGGAACCCCCGGCGAAGTAATGGGCCTTATTGGGCCTTAGGGGAGAGAGAAGGCTGCGACCTAGGAGGTGGCACGCCCCCCCACATGGGGAGTCCGAATTGGACTAGGGATGGGGGGCGCGGCCCCTCTTTCCCTCTCCGTCTCCTTCTCTTTCCTTCCCCCTTTAGGTTTCCTAATTGGATTAGGAAAGGGGAGTCCTACTCCCACTAGGAGGAGGACTCCCCCTCCCCTTGGCGCGCCCCATAGGGCCGGCCGGCCTCCCCCTTGCTCCTTTATATACGGGGGCTGGGGGGCACCCTAGGACACACAAGTTGATCCTTGAGATCGTTCCTTAGCCGTGTGCGGTTCCCCCTGCCACCATATTCCACCTCGATCATATCGTTGTAGTGCTTAGGCGAAGCCCTGCGTTGGTAGAACATCAAGATCGTCACCACGCCGTCGTGCTGACAGAACTCTTCCCCGACGCTATGCTGGATCGGAGCCCGGGGATCGTCATCGAGCTGTACGTGTGCTAAGAGCTCGGAGGTGCCGGAGTAACGGTTCTTGGATCGGTCGGACCGAGAAGACGTACGACTACTTTCTCTACGTTGTGTGATCGCTTCCGCAGTCGGTCTGCGTTGGTACGTAGACAACACTCTCCCCTCTCGTTGCGATGCATCACCATGATCTTGCGTGTGCATAGCAAAAATTTGAAATTACTACATTCCCCAACAGAAAAATGGTTTTAAACATTTTTTACGGGGTCTTAGGGGACCCTCAAGGTTTAAAAAAGTTCATTATTTTAAAAAAATGTTCGGTTGGCACTAACATGTTTTATATAGAAAAAAGACATGTTTCGCGGGATTAAAGATTAAGAATCATGAGTTTAGTAGACAAGTTGTGAACTAATTTGAAAATATTCAACCTTTTATAAAAACAATTTTTAAATTAAATGCCATTCTATTTCTAGAAAAAGTTTGGTAAGTCAAAATGGAGTACTTCATTAGAGTTCTAAACCTCCACTTGAGTAATTCAAAAAAGGGAGTTAACAAAAAATGTTGGACATGTGGTATTTTTCCTTTGGAATTCTAATTTTGCGAAAGTACATCTTGGGTCTGTTTCTAGAAAACGGTATGGGTGATTTCCAGGAAACGGTATAGATTAAAAAAAATTGCTTAATGACAATCATGTTAAACTCGATGATATTTTTGCTTCTGGTAAAAGTGAATGTTTCTTCTTTAAGCTACTATTGGTGGTGATTAGATAGCGGTAATGACTATGATGATTAAATAGTGATAATGACGACTACGATGTTTTTTAGCTAGCTAGCTAGAGTATATATATATATATGTTGATGATATGATGCAAGAGTTTTTATATTAATATGATGACGATGATGAGTTATTATATCATTTAATGAAAGAAACCGTAGGGTCCGCACGCTTAACGTTACGATGATGAGTTATTATGAGTTTATGCATTTTGATGTACCGAAGTTAGTTCGGAGTCCCGGATGTGATCACGGACATGACGAGGAGTCTCGAAATGTTCGAGACATAAAGATTGATATATTGGACGGCTATATTCGGACACCGGAAGGGTTCCGGGTGATTTCAGAGAAAACCGGAGTGCCGGAGGGGTTACCGGAACCCCCCGGGGAAGTAATGGGCCTTATTGGGCCTTAGGGGAGAGAGAGGGCTGCGGCCTAGGAGGTCGCACGCCCCCCCACATGGGGAGTCTGAATTGGACTAGGGATGGGGGGCGCGGCCCCTCTTTCCCTCTCCCTCTCCTTCTCTTTCCTTCCCCCTTTAGGTTTCCTAATTGGATTAGGAAAGGGGAGTCCTACTCCCACTAGGAGGAGGACTCCCCCTCCCCTTGGCGCGCCCCATAGGGCCGGCCGGCCTCCCCCTTGCTCCTTTATATACGGGGGCAGGGGGGCACCCTAGGACACACAGGTTGATCCTTGAGATCGTTCCTTAGCCGTGTGCGGTGCCCCCTGCCCCCATATTCCACCTCGATCATATCGTTGTAGTGCTTAGGCGAAGCCCTGCGTCGGTAGAACATCAAGATCGTCACCACGCTGTCGTGCTGACGGAACTCTTCCCCGAAGCTTTGCTGGATCGGAGCCCGGCGATCGTCATCAAGCTGTACGTGTGCTAAGAACTCGGAGGTGCCGGAGTAACGGTGCTTGGATCGGTCGGATCGGGAAGACGTACGACTACTTCCTCTACGTTGTGTGATCGCTTCCGCAGTCGGTCTGCGTTGGTACGTAGACAACACTCTCCCCTCTCATTGCGATGCATCACCATGATCTTGCGTGTGCGTAGGAAAATTTTGAAATTACTACATTCCCCAACAGTGGCATCCGAGCCAGGTTTTATGGTTTGATGTGATTTGCACGAGTAGAACACAAGTGAGTTGTGGACGATATAAGTCATACTGCCTACCAGCATGTCATACTTTGGTTCAGCGGTATTGTTGGACGAGACGACCCGGACCAACATTACGCGTACGCTTACGCGAGACCGGTTCCCCCGATGTGCTTTGCACACAGGTGGCTTGCGGGCGACTGTCTCTCCAACTTTAGTTGAACCAAGTGTGGCTACGCCCGGTCCTTGCGAAGGTTAAAACGGAGTCTATTTGACAAACTATCGTTGTGGTTTTGATGCGTAGGTGAGATTGGTTCTTGCTTAAGCCCGTAGCAGCCACGTAAAACTTGCAACAACAAAGTAGAGGACGTCTAACTTGTTTTTGCAGGGCATGTTGTGATGTGATATGGTCAATGCATGATGCTGAATTTTATTGTATGAGATGATCATGTTTTGTAACCAAGTTATCGGCAACTGGCAGGAGCCATATGGTTGTCGCTTTATTGTATGCAATGCAATCGCGATGTAATGCTTTACTTTATCACTAAGCGGTAGCGATAGTCATGGAAGCATAAGATTGGCGAGATGACAACGATGCTACGATGGAGATCAGGGTGTCGCGCCGGTGACGATGGCGATCATGACGGTGCTTCGGAGATGGAGATCACAAGCACAAGATGATGATGGCCATATCATATCACTTATATTGATTGCATGTGATGTTTATCCTTTTATGAATCTTATCTTGCTTTGATTGACGATAGCATTATAAGATGATCTCTCACTAAATTATCAAGAAGTGTTCTCCCTGAGTATGCACCATTGCCAAAGTTTGTCGTGCCCAGACACCACGTGATGATCTGGTGTGATAAGCTCTACGTCCATCTACAATGGGTGCAAGCCAGTTTTGCACACGCAGAATACTCAGATTAAACTTGACGAGCCTAGCATATGCAGATATGGGCTCGGAACACAGAGACCGAAAGGTCGAGCGTGAATCATATAGTAGATATGATCAACATAACGATGTTCACCATTGAAAACTACTCCATCTCACGTGATGATCGGTTATGGTTTAGTTGATTTGGATCACGTGATCACTTAGAGGATTAGAGGGATGTCTATCTAAGTGGGAGTTCTTAAGTAATTTGATTAATTGAACTTAAACTTATCATGAACTTAGTACCTGAGAGTATCTTGCTTGTTTATGTTGATTGTAGATAGATGGCTCGTGCTGTTGTTCCGTTGAATTTTAATGCGTTCCTTGAGAAAGCAAAGTTGAAAGATGATGGAAGCAATTACACGGACTGGGTCCGTAACTTGAGGATTATCCTCATTGCTGCTCAGAAGAATTACGTCCTGGAAGCACCGCTGGGTGCCAGGCCTGTTGCTGGAGCAACACCATATGTTATGAACGTCTGGCAGAGCAAAGCTGATGACTACTCGATAGTTCAGTGTGCCATGCTTTACGGCTTAGAATCGGGACTTCAACGACGTTTTGAACGTCATGGAGCATATGAAATGTTCCAGGAGTTGAAGTTAATATTTCAAGCAAATGCCCGGATTGAGAGATATGAAGTCTCCAATAAGTTCTATAGCTGCAAGATGGAGGAGAACAGTTCTGTTAGTGAGCATATACTCAAAATGTCTGGGTATAACAATCACTTGATTCAGATGGGAGTTAATCTTCCAGATGATTGCGTCATTGACAGAATTCTCCAATCACTGCCACCAAGCTACAAGAGCTTCGTGATGAACTATAATATGCAAGGGATGAACAAGACTATTCCCGAGCTCTTCGCAATGCTGAAAGCTGTGGAGGTAGAAATCAAAAAGGAGCATCAAGTGTTGATGGTTAACAAGACCACTAGTTTCAAGAAAAAGGGCAAAGGGAAGAAGAAGGGGAACTTCAAGAAGAACGAATAGCAAGTTGCTGCTCAGGAGAAGAAACCCAAGTCTGGACCTAAGCCTGAAACTGAGTGCTTCTACTGCAAGCAGACTGGTCACTGGAAGCGGAATCGCCCCAAGTATTTGGCGGATAAGAAGGATGGCAAGGTGAACAAAGGTATATGTGATATACATGTTATTGATGTGTACCTTACTAGAGCTCGTAGTAGCACCTGCGTATTTGATACTGGTTCTGTTGCTAATATTTGCAACTCGAAACAGGGACTACGGAATAAGCGGACACTAGCAAAGGACGAGGTGACGATGCGCGTGGGAAACGGTTCCAAAGTCGATGTGATCGCGGTCGGCATGCTACCTCTACATCTACCCTCGGGATTAATATTAGGCGTAAATAATTGTTATTTGGTGCCAGCGTTGAGCATGAACATTATATCTGGATCTTGTTTAATGCGAGACGGTTATTCATTTAAATCAGAGAATAATGGTTGTTCTATTTATATGAGTAATATCTTTTATGGTCATGCACCTTTGAAGAGTGGTCTATTTTTGATGAATCTCGACAGTAGTGATACACATATTCATAATGTTGAAGCCAAAAGATGCAGAGTTGATAATGAAAGTGCAACATATTTGTGGCACTGTCGTTTAGGTCATATCGGTGTAAAGCGCATGAAGAAACTCCATACTGATGGACTTTTGGAACCACTTGATTATGAATCACTTGGTACTTGCGAACCGTGCCTCATGGGCAAGATGACTAAAACACTGTTCTCCGGTACTATGGAGAGAGCAACAGATTTGTTGGAAATCATACATACCGATGTATGTGGTCCGATGAATATTGAGGCTCGTGGCGGATATCGTTATTTACTCACCTTCGCAGATGACTTAAGCAGATATGGGTATATCTACTTAATGAAACACAAGTCTGAAACATTTGAAAAGTTCAAAGAATTTCAGAGTGAAGTTGAAAATCATCGTAACAAGAAAATAAAGTTTCTACGATCTGATCGTGGAGGAGAATATTTGAGTTACGAGTTTGGTGTACATTTGAAAAATTGTGGAATAGTTTCGCAACTCACACCACCCGGAACACCACAGCATAATGGTGTGTCCGAACGTCGTAATCGTACTTTACTGGATATGGTGCGATCTATGATGTCTCTTACTGATTTACCGCTATCGTTTCGGGGTTATGCTTTAGAGACGGCTGCATTCACGTTAAATAGGGCACCATCAAAATCCATTGAGACGACACCTTATGAACTGTGGTTTGGCAAGAAACCAAAGTTGTCGTTTCTTAAAGTTTGGGGCTGCGATGCTTATGTGAAAAAGCTTCAACCTGATAAGCTCGAACCCAAATCGAAGAAATGTGTCTTCATAGGATACCCAAAGGAGACTGTTGGGTACACCTTCTATCACAGATCCGAAAGCAAGACATTTGTTGCTAAGAATGGATCCTTTCTAGAGAAGGAGTTTCTCTCAAAAGAAGTGAGTGGAAGGAAAGTAGAACTTGATGAGGTAACTGTACCTGCTCCCTTATTGGAAAGTAGTACATCACAGAAAACTGTTTCTGCGACACCTACACCAATAAGTGAAGAAGTCGATGATAATGATCATGAAACTTCAGAACAAGAAACTACTAAACCTCGTAGATCAATCAGAGTGAGATCCGGGCCAGAGTGGTACGGTAATCCAGTTCTGGAAATCATGCTACTAGATCATGATGAACCTACGAACTATGAAGAAGCGATGGTGAGCCCAGATTCCGCAAAGTGGCTTGAAGCCATGAAATCTGAGATGGGATCCATGTATGAGAACAAAGTATGGAATTTGGTTGACTTGCCTGATGATCGGCAAGCAATTGAGAATAAATGGATATTCAAGAAGAAGACTGACGCTGATGGTAATATTACTGTCTACAAAGCTCGACTTGTCGCAAAAGGTTTTCGACAAGTTCAAGGGGTTGACTACGATGAGACCTTCTCACCCGTAGCGATGCTTAAGTCTGTCCGAATCATGTTAGCAATTGCCGCATTTTATGATTATGAAATTTGGCAGATGGATGTCAAAACTGCATTCCTGAATGGATTTCTGGAAGAAGAGTTGTATATGATGCAACCGGAAGGTTTTGTCGATCCAAAGGGAGCTAACAAAGTGTGCAAGCTCCAGCGATCCATTTATGGACTGGTGCAAGCCTCTCGGAGTTGGAATAAACACATTGATAGTGTGATCAAAGCATTTGGTTTTATACAGACTTTCGGAGAAGCCTGTATTTACAAGAAAGTGAGTGGGAGCTCTGTAGCATTTCTGATATTATATGTGGATGACATATTACTGATTGGAAATGATATAAAATTTCTGGATAGCATAAAGGGATAGTTGAATAAGAGTTTTTCAATGAAAGACCTCGGTGAAGCTGCTTACATATTAGGCATAAAGATCTATAGAGACAGATCAAGACGCTTAATTGGACTTTCACAAAGCACATACCTTGACAAGATTTTGAAGAAGTTCAAAATGGATCAAGCAAAGAAAGGGTTATTGCCTGTGTTACAAGGTGTGAAGTTGAGTCAGACTCAATGCCCGACCACTGCAGAAGATAGAGAGAAAATGAAAGATGTTCTCTATGCTTCAGCCATAGGTTCTATCATGTATGCAATGCTGTGTACCAGACCTGATGTGTGCCTTGCTATAACTTTAGCAGGGAGGTACCAAAGTAATCCAGGAGTGGATCACTGGACAGCGGTCAAGAACATCCTGAAATACCTGAAAAGGACTAAGGATATGTTTCTCGTATATGGACGTGACAAAGAGCTCACCGTAAGAGGTTACGTTGATGCAAGCTTTGACACTGATCCGGACGATTCTAAATCGCAAACCGGATACGTGTTTACTTTAAACGGTGGAGCTGTCAGTTGGTGCAGTTCTAAACAAAGCATCGTAGCGGGATCTACATGTGAAGCGGAGTACATAGCTGCTTCGGAAGCAGCAAACGAAGGAGTTTGGATGAAGGAGTTCATATCCGATCTAGGTGTCATACCTAGTGCATCGGGTCCAATGAAAATCTTTTGTGACAATACTGGTGCAATTGCCTTGGCAAAGGAATCCAGATTTCACAAAAGAACCAAGCACATCAAGAGACGCTTCAATTCCATCCGGGATCTAGTCCAGGTGGGAGACATAGAGATTTGCAAGATACATACGGATCTGAATGTAGCAGACCCATTGACTAAGCCTCTTCCACGAGCAAAACATGATCAGCACCAAGGCTCCATGGGTGTTAGAATCATTACTGTGTAATCTAGATTATTGACTCTTGTGCAAGTGGGAGACTGAAGGAAATATGCCCTAGAGGCAATAATAAAGTTATTATTTATTTCCTCATATATCATGATAAATGTTTATTATTCATGCTAGAATTGTATTAACCGGAAACATAATACATGTGTGAATACATAGACAAACAGACTGTCACTACTATGCCTCTACTTGACTAGCCCTTTAATCAAAGATGGTTATGTTTCCTAACCATGAACAAAGAGTTGTTATTTGATTAACGAGGTCACATCATTAGTTGAATGATCTGATTGACTTGACCCATTCCATTAGCTTAGCACCCGATCGTTTAGTATGTTGCTATTGCTTTCTTCATGACTTATACATGTTCCTGTGACTATGAGATTATGCAACTCCCGTTTGCCGGAGGAACACTTTGTGTGCTACCAAATGTCACAATGTAACTGGGTGATTATAAAGGAGCTCTACAGGTGTCTCCAATGGTAAATGTTGGGTTGGCGTATTTTGAGAATAGGATTTGTCACTCCGATTGTCGGAGAGGTATCTCTGGGCCCTCTCGGTAATGCACCTCACATAAGCCTTGCAAGCATTGCAACTAATGAGTTAGTTGCGGGATGATGTATTACGGAACGAGTAAAGAGACTTGCTAGTAACGAGATTGAACTAGGTATTGGATACCGACAATTGAATCTCGGGCAAGTAACATACCGATGACAAAGGGAACAACGTATGTTGTTATGCGGTCTGACCGATAAAGATCTTCGTAGAATATGTAGGAGCCAATATGGGCATCCAGGTCCCGCTATTGGTTATTGACCGGAGATGTGTCTCAGTCATGTCTACATTGTTCTCGAACCGTAGGGTCCGCACGCTTAACGTTACGATGACAGTTATTATGAGTTTATGCATTTTGATGTACTGAAGTTAGTTCGGAGTACCGGATGTGATCACGGACATGATGAGGAGTCTCGAAATGTTCGAGACATAAAGATTGATATATTGGACGGCTATATTCGGACACCGGAAGGGTTCCGGGTGATTTCGGAGAAAACCGGAGTGCCGGAGGGGTTACCGGAACCCCCGGCGAAGTAATGGGCCTTATTGGGCCTTAGGGGAGAGAGAAGGCTGCGACCTAGGAGGTGGCACGCCCCCCCACATGGGGAGTCCGAATTGGACTAGGGATGGGGGGCGCGGCCCCTCTTTCCCTCTCCGTCTCCTTCTCTTTCCTTCCCCCTTTAGGTTTCCTAATTGGATTAGGAAAGGGGAGTCCTACTCCCACTAGGAGGAGGACTCCCCCTCCCCTTGGCGCGCCCCATAGGGCCGGCCGGCCTCCCCCTTGCTCCTTTATATACGGGGGCTGGGGGGCACCCTAGGACACACAAGTTGATCCTTGAGATCGTTCCTTAGCCGTGTGCGGTTCCCCCTGCCACCATATTCCACCTCGATCATATCGTTGTAGTGCTTAGGCGAAGCCCTGCGTTGGTAGAACATCAAGATCGTCACCACGCCGTCGTGCTGACAGAACTCTTCCCCGACGCTATGCTGGATCGGAGCCCGGGGATCGTCATCGAGCTGTACGTGTGCTAAGAGCTCGGAGGTGCCGGAGTAACGGTTCTTGGATCGGTCGGACCGAGAAGACGTACGACTACTTTCTCTACGTTGTGTGATCGCTTCCGCAGTCGGTCTGCGTTGGTACGTAGACAACACTCTCCCCTCTCGTTGCGATGCATCACCATGATCTTGCGTGTGCATAGCAAAAATTTGAAATTACTACATTCCCCAACAGAAAAATGGTTTTAAACATTTTTTACGGGGTCTTAGGGGACCCTCAAGGTTTAAAAAAGTTCATTATTTTAAAAAAATGTTCGGTTGGCACTAACATGTTTTATATAGAAAAAAGACATGTTTCGCGGGATTAAAGATTAAGAATCATGAGTTTAGTAGACAAGTTGTGAACTAATTTGAAAATATTCAACCTTTTATAAAAACAATTTTTAAATTAAATGCCATTCTATTTCTAGAAAAAGTTTGGTAAGTCAAAATGGAGTACTTCATTAGAGTTCTAAACCTCCACTTGAGTAATTCAAAAAAGGGAGTTAACAAAAAATGTTGGACATGTGGTATTTTTCCTTTGGAATTCTAATTTTGCGAAAGTACATCTTGGGTCTGTTTCT